>NC_071109.1:2287500-2587500 GCF_024256425.1 Clarias gariepinus | reverse complement strand
TGAAGTAATTGTACATATTAAATAACAACATATCTGACTTTATGCACTACAAGACAAAAGGAGAACCCAACAAGTCCTGTTTTGTCCAGTGTTTGTCCAGTTTTGTCCAGTGTAGCCTTAATAATTCTTGTCATGTTCAAAAACCAGTTTAAGATGATTTTTTCTCTGTGACATGGTGTAATCTGGTGGTCATAAAGGGATGGAAAGGGTCAGAAGCAATACTCAGGTAGGCTGTGACATTTAAACCACGCTCAGTTAGCACTAAGGGATCTAAAGTGTGCCAAGAAACCCTAAACTGCTGATACAAGGCAGGATGGATCCATGCTTTCATTTTGTTACGGCAAATCCTGACCATACCATCTGAATGTCACAGTAGAAATCGAGACTCATCAGACGAGGCAACGTTTTTCCAATCATCTGTTATCCAATTTTCGCGAGCTCATGCAATTTGCAGCATTCATTTTCCTGTTCTTAGCTGACAGGAGTGACACCTGGTGTGGTCTTCTGCTGCTGTAGCATATCTGCTTCACGGTTTGGTGTATTGTGCTTTCAGAGACACTCTTCAGCATTCCTCGGTTATGACAATTTGAGTTACTAACGCCTTTCTGTTAGCTTGAACCAGTCTGTCCGTTCTCCTTGGACCTTTGGCAACAACAAGGCATTTTTACCCACAAAACCAGCCACTCCCTTTCTCAGACTATTTTCTGTAAACCTTAGAGATGGTTGTGTGTGTAAATTCCAGTAGATCAACAGTTTTGATGTTCTCAGATTGGCACCAACATCCACGCCATGTTGAAAGTCTAGATCTAGATCATCTTTCATCCCTGTTCTGATTCTTGGTTTGAACTTTAAGAGATCATTTTGACAATGTCTACATGCCTAAATGTGCAGAGTTGCTGCCAATTGGCTGATTAGATATGCTAATTCCAATGCAAGATCATAACCTGAAACTTTCCATCTTTATAATCCACTGAGTACTAAAAATTCTTCAACTGACAGCGAACCCCTTGATAAAAAAGTCTTCTCATGCATTAATACTGCATGAGAATAGACTCATATATCTTGCATGAGTGTTCCTTATCATTTACTGTTAGCCGGGACTAGATCTAATATGTGCACACACACACACACAAAAAAAGGATGATGAGTTTAGTTTAGTTAGCATGACCTAGAGGGCAAAGCCCCGATGTGAACACACTAATGGAAAGACATTAGACACTGAAAGATAAGTATTGATTTGTGCCGAGCAAACTCTCATCATGTGCAACACACTGAGGCTCAGCCGAGTGTGTATCATAAAAAAACCTGACCAGTTCTGGCTATTCTGAGATTTCTGCGTGACGAGCCGGAAAACTCAAATTAATGGTGTGTGTCTTGCTAAGCGTCCACTGAATCAACGATCGAATCATGCATGCAGCCACGTGCCCTCTGAGAGGCGGGCTCACGCTGACTTGCTTGAAGGTATCCGCCGGGTCGCTCATTGCTGTCGCCTTGTCTTGCCGAGCCGCCGTTATTTGCTCAGCGTGTATTCAGGCATCTGTTGCAGATGATTTTTAGGGGTCTTCATGAAGCAACATGGCTGCCCTAACCTTTGTATCTCTGTGTGGCTTACCTGTGTGTATGTGTGTTTGCAGAGAGCTTCATGTGGAGCTGGAGTGATTTGGGACAACAGCAGTGGACTCCACTGCCTCCTGATCCCGTTTGTTTACCTCGAGCTCAGTCCTCTGCATGATGTCTATCAGAAATCCACATACAGCTCTATCTCTGTTTTTTTTTCTTCTCTTTTTGTCATCCCTTTTTCCTTCATGCAGAATGCATCAGGCACGCAGTTGGAAAGGACGTGCAGGTTCGAAAGTCTGGGGCTTGTTGAAAATTTATCGCTTTATCTTATTCATCATGTTGCATACGGTGCAAATTTATTTGTATAGCAGGGTTAACAATAGACGATGTCACAAAGCAGCTTTACAGGGATCTTCATGTAGCTGCCCTCATAGCAAGTGGAAATATGTTGAGGGGAAAAAAAAGATTGTTTTCGGTTATCCGTGTGAAACCATCCGGAGCAGCAGAAGCTCCAAGTAGGAGTGATGAATCAGGCAGGTCTGGTTATATACGAGTTTCTCCCTACTGTTAATCTGATAAGATCTGGCTTCATTACTGAATCTACTGAGCCTCAGTTTTTCATCAAAAGAAGATCTTGTTTCCAAGACAAGGAAATGGAGCTAATGGGATTCTTGCTTTCCGGCACTCACAGCGCTGTGCAAACTCTCACCACAGGGTCTGAATAACAGGCTATCGCTTGAGCTACTGCTGCTTCTTATCTTGGTTCGAAACAAAGCGAACTCAGATTTATTGGTTTATCTAATTGGGTGTGGTACACGTCTCATGCTCTGAAATGAACTCTGTTACAAAGTAGTGCGCTACGAGGCAGCCATCATTAGCCAGCTTTTCCAGGATTCCGGATCCCTTCAAACAAGACGGCACTGGGCTGGAACATGCCTGAAACCAGGAACTAATGTTGTAGTCTTATATTTTTCTTTCTTTCACTGTCTAAAATCCTACTGTATTTTCTCCTTGGCTTCATCTATTAAACACTTGGCTCATGCTTGGAAATTTATAACAATTCACTCGGTTTGATTTTTCTGAAAAGTTATAAAACTTAGAGTTCAAGTTGTGGCTTGGCTTTCAATTTTATTAAATTATTAATTTAAATGGAATGGAATGAAGTCTGCGGTTTTACTATGCTTTCTCTCATAGAACAAATGGGTTCTTCAGGGGTTTTGTTTTAAGGGTTTGCCGTAAAAGCCAGTCTAATTTTTAATATTTTAGGCTTCTTAAAAATTTAAAGGTCGGCTATTATTTCTACACTGACATATTATGACATAGCAACAAATGCAACACGATGCAGAGTCTATGGAAGGATTAACTCTGCGGGGTAAAAGTTCCTCGGAGACGGAGGTCATTTTGGAAGGCTCTGTGAGTCTATCAGCTTCTTCTCTGCTGTATATGGCCCAGGAGACCACTCGATTCTCCATCTGCCCCTGGGAGACCCTCCATCCTCTGTCTGCCCTGGGAGACACTTTCAATCTTCATCTGCCCCTGTGCTAATTGATGGTGAATCAGTATGAGCTGTTCACTTCCTCCGTCTAAGTGTTGGAAGAATCGATGGCTGTCTGTCCACATTAACGTCTCTTTCACCAGGAAGTTTTCCCCCCGTCTTCACACTGCTTCTATTTGTCTTCATGAGCTTTTAGTTTTTTTGTTAATGGGGCTGTTAAAAACAAATGCACAATTATGTATGTGAATTGATATTAATGACCTTTTAAACCACAACAAGCTTGATGATTTTATAAAATAATATGAATTATGAGTACCTGCCACATAACAGCTTTGCCACATAACAGCTCCTAAGTCTTTAGTCCCTGAATGCTCTGGTTTCCTCCCACATCCCCAGAATAAGTGGGTAGACATGTTAAATTGTCCCTAGCCTAGAATGAGCATGATGAATGTGTCTGTATCATGCATGGCACTCACCAAACATATAAGCATATAGCCAACCACCTCAGTTAACCAGATAATCAACTAACCAACCATCTAACAAATAAATCACGGAAACAAGCAAGCAAGCAAGCAACCAACCCCAACCCATAGAAGTGCAACATACTAAAGTTGATCCCGGATCCTCCCCATGGCTTGGCACACACACAAACCACAGATTAATGTCACAGTTTAAGCATTTGCATTTTATTTTTCAGTTTCTCAAATACTATCCTGTGTGCATGCTCCCCAGGGTTGCCAGATCATACTGGCAAATCCCGCATAGACATACTGAAAACCTACTTTCACTTAAATTTTAATGACCTAAAACACTCTTTAGGATAATAAGCAGCCAAATGATTATTGTCATCAACCAAACAAATAATCCAATCAACATTTAACTTAAAAAAATTCACCAGTTTAATCAAACAACCACTCAATAAGCCAAGCAACTAATTACAGCAAATAAACAACTAACTTATAAATTAATCAAGTAACCTACCAATCATTAAAGCAATTACCAAAACAAGCAAGCATCATTTAAACAAGCAAGGAAGGAATCAACCAAGTTGACCAACCAACAAGTTGGTCCTACTCTTTCAAGAAGGTCTTGATGGTTTCCTCTGCATTCTTAAAATTTAGAGCTCACTCATCCACACCTTTCTTTTTTCAACTTTGCATAAGTCATAGAGCTCTATAATATATTTCCGTTACTGTTGCAGATGAAATATGACTTTGATTCTGGCTGCCTGAATTTTATTTCTATTTCAATCCTTTTTTCAAACACACTATTTCCGTGTCTGTAGCCTTAAATGCCCAGTCCCTTCCTAGACTCTTTTTTGAGGAAGTGTACTGTTTTGTCTTAGACATGGACAGAATAAATGTCCATGTTAGGAATCTTATCAAGCATTTCCCACTGAGTTTTTTTCTTTTTTTTAGGTTTTTCCCCATCATCACTTCTGATGACCAAAGTAATAAGAAAACAATATGTTGGAGCATTAATTCATGGTGACATCCTTAATGTTTAGTCATAATAAAATGAAAATGGAGCAAAGAGCTGAAAAAGAAAAGGATAGCATTTACTGTAACTGCTACTGTAACTGTTAATCGTTAACAGCTAATCTTACCTTTCAAAGGTAAGCGCTAAAGAGCCTAAACGTTAGCAGTTAGCAGCCCCTGAGAGGAGGTGGTTATTATTATTATTATTATTTTTTTTTTTCTAATAAAAGTCAGTACAGTTTATAAAGGGCACAGTATCTGTGTGACCCAATGTCTGCAACTGTTTTCTCAAGAATATCAAGAATTTTTTTCTGTTTTCTAAAGGATTTCAGCCTTTTTGTTTATAATTTTTTTTCTTCTCGGACATCATCTCAGGGATCAAAAACTGAGCAGCAAAATCCCCGTGAAGTTCTTAATGGCATTTGGACTAATGCAGGAAGAGCGTCTGCGTGAAATCTCAGTAAATTGTGAGCTGATGAGTGAGGAACAGGCCAGGAGCTTGACTCCAGCTCGGATTAGCAAATTGAAAGTCTGAATAATTGGGTTTCTTTCCTGTTGGCTTTAAAAAAATAAATAAAAATTAAGTCTTCTCAGACGTGCCTTGTTTTGGAACTACTGTAGATTTTTTTTCTTTCTTTCTTTCTTTCTGTGTTTGACTGTTCGAGACATGTTTCTGTTCAGTAACAACTCCTAAAATTGGCATGGCATGACACAGTTTGCTGAGTGACAATAGGGGGATGAACAGGGTGAGAAACATCTTTCAGATGAAGTTCTGGATCCTGCTACATTACTTTAAATTGTAAGAGCACGCAACTCGTAAGAAACCCGTTTGCTTGCTGCATGCTGAGTCAGTAAGTAGGATTATCGTCACCGTCCTCTTTGCAAAGCGGCAGTGGCCATTCCAGATGCTATAATGCAGAGCGTAAGGGTGTATAATGGGCCTGACTTCCTAAGCTAAACACAGGCCAGTTTTTATCTCGGCTTTTATCTTGATATGGGCGTGCATTTGGAAAATGGTTTGCTCAGCTAATTGACTTGTGCACAGTGTTTCGAACATGCTCGTATGGTTTCCACCTTGTCACGGAATTGTACGGAATTAAATAGCCTAACCCCACTTTACTTGGTAAGTATGCAATTAAATATACAAGACAGTTACTTTATGCTTGAACAATTAACATTTTAATTACAAAACGCAGATTGAAAGGCAATTTAAAATCAAAGCAAAATGACCGTCAGGCAGTTTCGAGGTTTCAGTGAAAAATGCACGCAAGAAGTCAGAACAGGTCTGCAATAAAAAAAAAAGAAGCTCTTATTCTACATTTTTGCTTTGCTTTATAAATCTCACATTATGTTTGTGAATAACAAGTAAAAAATCATTTAAATTGATAAGAAACTAACAAGTTACTGACTGGCATCACTGCAGTCAGGGAGCTATTCCTTTTATTCTAACAACTGCAAAAAGAAATAAAATAAACAATAATTTCTACAATGAGTTCATATTTATATGAACAAAGGTATAATGAAGGTATATCTTATCTTAAAAATATGTATAAAAATACGACTGTACAATTTTTATGGCCACACTATTATGGTTAAACAGGTTTGTGTTTTTTTTTTCTGTTTCAGAATTCATAAAAACAAATAGCAAGGGAGATCTGGTCTACCAAAACACTTATAAAGCATCTTGGTTCAGACCTACAGTCCTGTTACTCCTATCATTCCTTTATATTGAATAAAATGAAATTATATAAATAGAACTAAAAAAACAGGAATAAATGTCTTACTGTAACAAGCTGTGTTTAGTCCCAAAAGCAGTTTAAAAAAAAGAAAAAAACACTGTTTATACAGTGTAACAACCTCAGCAGCAACCTTATTTCCCCTCTCATTTTTTTCCAACCACTCAGAATTCAGCATCAGCAGCATACTAATCACTGGCCTAATTATCTGTCATCATCTGCCCCTGTCTCTCACTGGTTCATGCCTTAAATAGGATGTTTTTTTTTTTAGCTTGAATGATTCATAGGTCACTGCTCAGGTACACGGACCAGACAGAAAACGGGAGACAAAAACATGCCAAAAACGAGAGCCAAAAAAGTCTGTAGAACTATTCCTCAATTCCTAAACAAAAATAAGAAAGTCTGTGTTTCTGACTTTAACTGACTTCTGAAAATATGAAGAAATGAGGGTTGACTCAGAACTTTTGCACAGTACTGTATATCCATCATGTATATCATCAACTGTATATCATTCATCTTTTATATGTTTTTTTGTTGGACTACAGCTTTTGAATCTAAAGTCTGATGTGGTCAGGGGAAAAAATTCTGTACCATGAACAGTGTTTCTGTGACTTTATCCTCCAAGGTGGCTTCTATCCTCCAAGATCTGGAGTCTGTCCTGGAAATACTGGGGTGAGGTCCATGGAACTTAATGACACGTTTTTAGGAGACCCATGTTTTGTGCAGACCCTAAAATTCCACTTATAATGGGAATAATGTCCCCGGAATGTTCGCTGGAAATAAGAATTAAGTGTAAACCTTGATTATATTGGTGAATATTAGCCATGTGTAGACTTCATCTCATCAGTTCTCTTTTGTTGAAATAAATATATTCTTTTTGCATGTTTTTGCAGGATAATGTTAGGTGGAATTTCCAGGAAGAAATTTTGCTTCCATTCCTGACCAGAAAACTCTGAGGGCACAATTCTCTCCCATTAGTCTTTACTTCAGACTTTTATCCACATGGTCTCTGGCTGAGAGGAGCATGATTGGCTCGCATTTCACACACAGTAAAATTCTACTGAATTCTTTTAAGCAGTCATAAGGTGGGATTTATTTAAAAAAATAAAGATTAAAAACCTAATCTTAAATCCTCTTCTTTTTTAATTATTTGTAAAAAATATTTATGATAGATATATAAATAAAATCTACATTGAAACGGGTTCGATCCATGTTGCAGGGGCAGCACCATAAAGCAAGAACACAAGGCGAAGTCTTACAGGGAAAAGGGTAATTTATTTAGGAAAGATTGGGGTAAGAAAGGTTTGAAAATAATGTGCAGGTGCAGGTCTGGTGGGCAGTGCCCTGCTGGCATGCGGGCACAGGCTGGTGGGCGGTGGACAGCGGGCCGAGTGGCCCTTCGCATACCTGAAGAGGAGGCAGCCTAACTAGTGAGCTTCGGGGTGAGCGAGGAGCGATATTGATTTGGGCGCACGATCATTATACTGTAGGTGCACGGCATGACAATATATATAAATTACATTCTAATTGAATGCTTTGATCTTGTAAACACAAATCAGCTTTCATGTATACAGTTAACTTGGAATCTCTAATCAGTATGTTTTTAATTAGGTTATATCATTAGTTAGTAAAGCTAGTCATGATGGCTTAGAGGTACAGTGCAAAATGTTGTGTGTTCACAACCCAGCACCTGCCATGGTTTAGGTTATAGTTATTTAGATTATCTCATGTTATACAGTCCTCTAGAACCATAAAAATATGTACGTTCTCATGAGACTTATTTTTACTACAGCAACAGTAAATAATCTGATGGTAATAGTCAGTCATTTCTAAAGTCATATCAGATTACTGTAATAAGGTCAGAACATGTAGAGCACTGTAACAATAGAGTCTTGCTGTCTTGATGTAGGAAACAACATGGGAGATTGTGTGACAGACACACACTCGGATTGTTCGTTACATTATGACTTTCAGCTCAAAGTAAAGGCCTAGGGTGCCTTTGGTCTGAGAACATGTGATGAATATATGATAGCCTACACACATGAATCACCTCTATTGTATCACTTCACTCGGCTGCCATGGTAACTGCAGCTGTAGTGTTAGCGTTAATGCTGGACCGAGTGCTGGTGCTGATTGCATTGAAAAACTGAATGAGACCAAGTTTCAGACCTGAGCAGAATTTTTACCATAATCATAAAAAACACACTTAGACTTTTACACACTGGACCTTTACATAGGCTAAATGTATTACTGTGTTTAAGTACAGTGTTCGATTTGTAACTATTTAAACTATTTGTGTAATTATTATTATTATTATTATTATTATTATTATTATTCATAAAGCATTACTGTATGTTTATAAAGAACACAATTTTTTGTTATATGTTTGTTGTAGAATTGTTAAGGTGGCTAAAAATGATATGAACAGGCTTGTGTTGCTTGGCAATGGACAGCATTGTCTATGATGTCATGTACATGTTTTAGCCCAGCAGGAACCCAAATGTTGGATGGATAATGTGATATAGATGTAGTGACATCGTTAATAATTATGCCCACCATTGAGACAACATTTTTTTTTAAGTTAGAATGACTTTGATAAAAGCACGTTAAGATAACATTGAATAAACAACCCAAACACAAAGTTGCAAACTTTTATTTGGCGCTTTTTGCTGATTAATATCCATTGGTACCACGACCGACAACATCCACGATCCCTTAAATTTCTAACAGGGTTTAGAACCATGATCGGAAATTGAGATGGACCCAACAGCTTCCCACACACAGAGTGTGTATCTCATATCATGCATAACAACTCTTAATATTGTGTTTTTTTTCTTTTTCTGTTGGAAATAATTTTCTGTGAAATATTACTGTATTATAATTACTCTACTGTAATATGGTGTATGCACAGCATCCACACTGCAGACCTGACTTCACAGAACAAATCTCAGACACTTCACAGAACAAATCTCAGACACTAAGCAGTGTTTCTTTTTTACCCTTTTGGCTGTTGTTTGGTATAATTTTTCTGTAATTACAAGCATTAACAGCATGCCCCCTAGTGGTCAAGTTGTATGCGCACAGTGCTCTTACTGCAGGGACCAGATTTCAAGTACGGCTATTGTTTTAAAGTTGGCTTTGCAACATTGTGTTAGGGGTGTTCGTTCAGCATCATCACATTATCATGTAGTCAACATTGCTCCGACATCATTTCATCAAAGTCATTCTAACTTTCAAAAACAAGATAACATCCATTCAATTAGGCATTTTCAAATTAACATCATCACAATGTTTTACTATTGATTGTTTAATTTTACAATATCTGATTTTTATATTAAGATACCATTTAGATATTATTAACTAGGTTTAGTTGATGTTCATGCAAATTACTTTACAACATTTATGATTTGATTTGTGTAAATTGTTTTGCTTTGGAATTTTTAATTTAGAGAATGAAAGTACTTTGGTCCTTTAGGTTGAGCATGGCATTCAAAAATGGTTTCATCCTGTTTCAATGTTGTGTTTGAGGAATGAATTTGTGTTTTTCTCATGGTCAAAGTTTCTCTTTTTTCACTATTATGAGATTCATCGTCCTCATTCGAACAAAAATATACGATCACATTATGAAAAATGATAATGATATGTCCAGCAATACTCATCCTGGAATGTGTGTGTGTGTGTGTTGAGATGAATTGGAAGCTTCACACACTGTCAGGTCCCCATGGGATGAGCGACATTGCCTGAGATTGTGTGTGTGCATGTGTGTGTGGAGACAGATTGAAGGGGTCACACCCTATTGAGCCCCGCATGAGATGTGCCACACTGTGTGTTTGTGTGTGTGTGTGTGGTGTGTAACAGTCTTCATCATTCAACGCACATCGGTCTCACACTGTCCATCCAAGGTCTGGTTTAGTAGTGATGGAGAGAAAGTGTGAGAGAGAACCCTAGAGAAGATGAAGAAGAAGGAGTGGTTAAATGAATGAAGAAGCAGCAGAGGAAGAGAAAGGGCTTTGCATCATTAGCTCTTTACATTAGCATTCCGCTCACACTACCTGTGCAGGACTCCGTAGGGAGCGAATGCAGCCTGTGCAGAATTACCACAGCACGCTCATCTCTCTTTTGCCTCTGCGGTTCTGTCCATCTCTTTCCCTTCCTCCCTCCCTCTCTCTTTCTCTCTGTCTCTGTCTAATCCTACTCTTTTCCATCACCTGCCAAAGTGGAGGGGAAATAATTGAACACTCTCATCACTTTTCATCGCTCAAACTGGAAGTGAGAGAAGCTGTTTCATAGATCTCACAGACCCAGACAGCTGATGAGGTCATTACGTCCAAAGTGACATGAGGAGGCCACTTGGCTTCTATTTTGATACTTCCTTTTCTCTATGCAGATTTACATGATTTAAACAAACAAACAAACAAACAAACAAACAAACAATAAAATCAGTCTGAATAAGCCTCATGTAAAAGCATTTGGAGAAAAAGACTGTTATAAGGAATAAAACATATGGTGGTCTGCTTTTATATGTTCAAACCCCACAACCACCACGTTGCCACTGTTGGGCTCTTGAGCAAGGCCCCTCAACTGCTCGGATTTATAATGAGAAAAAAATGTAAGTTGCTCTGGACAAGAAAGTATACCTAAATGTAAACAATTTATAGAAAAACAGTGATTGAGTTCCTGTTGTTATCCCACAGAGTAGGAAAACTACTGAAGAACAACCTAGGGTTTATTACAGTCTAATTTTAATCATAATCCGTTTTGTTGAAGTAATTTGACACATCTGACAGAAATTTATAACCTTGGTCTTTTTTTTTGTTATTTCATGTCACCAGTTAGCTAAACACTAGCTTCAGTTATTAGCGTTAGCTTCCATGTTCACTACTGTGTTTTTCTAGCAACACTGTTCTCATGACTTTAACTAATTAATAGTAATTCTGTTTTCCTGTGGTACTTTTAAACCTTATTTTAAATAGATAAAAAAAAAAGAATACCAGTTAAAAAGTGAACTTTTTAAAACACAAAAGCTTGAATAGCTTTAGACGCTAAGTGTAATTTATACAGCATATAATAATAATAATTTTGTAATTTAACAACAGATCCGAGGGAAATGTCGATATTCATGATAATTCTGTGCTATTTTCTCTGTCACACTACATTCACACTTTTGTCTGAACAAAAGATTTAACAGGTATGTTTTTTCTAATCACTAGGGTCAGTTATTAGCTATAGCTTTCATGCTTACTATTGAATAGCAACACTGTTCTCATCACTTCAGCTACTTGAATGGCTAGTCTGTAGTCTTTTCTGTCTTCCCATGACACTTTTAAACGTTATTTTAAATAAATGTAGGGGAAAAAATACAATGGTCTTGTGATAGATCATGTTTTAGTAATAAATTACAAAAGGTCTACTTTGTGTTTGTAAATTTCTGAGGTAAAAAAGGGAGAGAAAGCCATGGAAGCTTGAATAGATTTAGACGATGAGTATAATTATGGTGTGATTTATGTATAGTGATTAAAAAAATAATAATTTAACAACAGATCTGAGAGAAATGTTGACATAATTCTGTGTCATTGTCTATGTCACTCTACCTTCACACATCTCTGTATAAAAGATATAACAGGTATGTCTTAGCTAATCACTAGCCTCAGTTACTGGCAAGCGTCCACTCGTACTAGTTGCTTAGCAACAGTGTTCCTGAACGTCTAGTTTGGAGCGTTTTTCTTTGCTACTTTTTAACCTTATTTTGAATAATGTTGCTGTTGTGGTATGTCAGGTTTAAGCAATAAGGGAAGGAGAGATAGATTGTGTGTGTGTGTGTGTGTGTGTGTGTGTGTGTGTAGGTGAGGAAGAGAGAGAGAGAGAGTCAGTGGAGCATAGTGTGGACCTGCGGATGTGTGTGAGACTCTTCTTCGGACACATCTCAGTGCCTCAGTACTGATTAGTTCATGTGAGCCTCATAAATCATAAAAGTCTAAGTTGGACAAAGCATGTTTGACACTGTTCTGTGTGTGTGTGTGTGTGTGTGTGTATTGTTGAGTATTGCTAGTGATAAGGAGAATTTAGTGCTGGAGAGCGAGCGGTTATATTATCAGCCAGCACTGGGCCAATGACGGTTATAATTAATGCGCTGCTTTTTCAATCTATGACACAGACTGTCCCCTCAGTCGCACAGTCTGATACACAGCGCCAGATAGAGCAACACAGAAACACACTCTTTGTGCCTTTTTTCCTCCATCACAGAACAGTATGTCCCCTTCTTGTCTTATTAAAAAGCTAACACAACTGTATGATCAAGCCACTTGGGTATTACCTTCATTAATTTTTTTTATTTTTGAGGATCCTGTTGGTTCTGATAAAAATGAAATAAAATAAATACAAATTTAAGACCTACGTATATGCTGACTGAATATTGCCCCATTTCTTCAATCGTTCAAAAGTTCAGAAAGTACTAGAAAAAAGTTTTAAAACTATGCACGCTAGCCTCTCTTCATCCTTTTTTAATGTGATATTCCTTCAGCTTTAATTTAATATAGAGGCTCTTTTTTCCGTCCTCTGTCTAAACCGGAGAGGCGAAAGCAGTAAAGCTCCTTTGTTTTACTCACGGACTCAAAGCCTAGACTTAGCGTCTTTGAAGTGCACAAAGCGAGTGGGCTTAGCGGCCTGCTGCTGGAAACACGACGGCTGATGTCTGGGATGAATTTAAACCTGCTGAATTAGGCAGTTGCATTCGTCTAACTTTGTTCTCTTTAAGCTTAGGTGAGAGAGAACGGACTTTGAATTGTAATAACCATCGAGACAGAGCTCGTAAGCTTGTAAGCGCCGGTTGTTGCAGACTTTGGCACATACGATATCACAAAAAGTTTTGGAGTGATTCTTTGAAGATTTACGTTTTTGTCTATGTTTTTTTTAAAGTGATAACTCCACACAAATTATGTTCAGTCCAGAAGGGGTGGATAAGTCAGCTGGAAGCAAATCCGTGTTCCCGCTTTAGGCATGGAAATTACAAAAAAAAACCCAGCTCATTGTGTTTCTGTAGTTAACAAAGATTTTTAAAACATTATCAGAAATTTATTTTGATATCAGAAATTTAAATTGATATTTTGATGACTTATCGTGCTTTGGCGCTTTGAGACTTTTTAATCATAACAAGTAATGGCTTCAAAAAGTGGATTAAATCATAACCATTTTAATTGCGCCGAACTCATTAAATTAATTGTCATTATCTAATATCAAGTGTAAATATAATTATAATCATGAAATTACAGTAATAATTACATCAAAGTAGTGTTTTGGCAATAGCATAATATTATGCTACAACAAAAACATGCAGTGAGTGAAATTCACAAACATTTCAAGTCAGGTTTTCTTCATGATGCTGTAGACATGCTGTACCTGCCTTCCTTGATACTTAAATGCCCAGGTTTTTGCAAACAGCTTTGCACAAACCAAAACACTGTTTAAATGTAATAAGAGCAATTTACTTGTTAGGGGGTAAATAATTAGCCCCTGTCACTTGAACTTTTACATGGATCCTAGTACTCCAGCTATAATATGACTAAATGCCCAATTGGAATAAAGTGCATCATGTAAACACCTTGGCCATAGTACTCCGGCTGAGTACTAGAGAGGGGTTGTACCCATTTAATAGTCTGTTTTATAGGTAAATATTAGTCATGTAAACAACAGAGGTCTGATATTTTCTCTCTTGTTGGAATAAATATATTACATTTTAGAAAACATTTTGCCTTTGTTCCTATATAAACTCAATGAGAACAAGCAACTGTCTCTCACCTTTACCTTTAGACTTTTCATCTTCTGGCTCTGTGGTTGAGCAAGGAGCACTGATTAGCTTACTATTTTTATAAAAAAGAATTCTTGCAAAAAATCTAAACTAAAAATCAGGAGCCTCATCTAACCTCAAAGTTGGAGAAAAATCGTCCTTGTTTTATGTTACATTTCTAGTGGATTAAACACTTCATAATGAGCAGAACCACTTAGTGAATGTGGGAAATATTAATTATTTATTATTTTATTAATACTAAATATTAATATTCAAATTAAATTTAAATTTTATTTGTCACATACACAGTCATACACAGAACGATATGCAGTGAAATGCTTAAATGACCGCCTGAAAAATTTAAACAAATTAACAAGAAATAAATAGTGGAATAAAATAAGAATAAGTTTAGCTATAGAAACTTAGCTGTAGAAAATAGAACAAACTAAAAAAAAAAAATAAAAAAAATATATAAAAAAAATCCATACAATGTAGAAAAAATATTGCAGCGTTTTTACGCCGAAAAGAATGCTGCAGAGACGAGTGAGCTTATTTGCTGCCCAATGCAATGGCTGGGAGTACTTTATTAGGCACACAGCAGGTATGGCATGAGCAGCACCTTCACTCAGGAACCTACATCCAATTCAGCTTCAGCCTGAACCAGAGCACATTTCACACATCACACCCCCACACACACAAACAGGGCCGAAGCCACTAACCCAAACACCTTTCCCCATCATGGTGAACACACCGACATCCCCGCAAGGCATGCTGGTCGTCAGCCGCCGCCCCGCCAACGCCACACTGCCCCCACCCGAGCTGTGACCGTCTTTGTTTTGTGACTGCAAACTTTGTTTTGGAGGCATGGAGGCGGTCAGCGGTGTGAATGTCGGCGTCCTTTGGCAGGTGAGGGATGAACGCGAATATTGTCCTGAGGCGGTCCGGCCTCCACAGAGTTCGATGTTTCCTCGGCGTGCGGCTGGTAAGGCGCAAGACGGTGAAGCACACTCGTGCCCGCCAACCGCACCCGGTAGAAAACATCGGAGAGCCGAGCAATTACCGTGCCGGGCCCACCCAGTGAGACACACGCCCGGCCGAGAGCCCCCTCTTCCTTTCGGAGGAACACACCCATACCTGCTCTCCAGGAGCAAAATCTCGCCCCCGGCTGGGAGTGTCCACGCCCATACGCTCCATAGGTGCCCCCACCTGAAAGTCTTGCAGCGGTGCCCGCGAGCGCTGGGTGGGGCCCGTCTGCTTGGCGATGGGCGGATCACGGTTCAGCTGTGACACCGGCGAAGCCACTGTGGGTGACGCAGTAACTCGGCTGCACGCTGGCTCAGACGGCTGATCACCTGAGGCTGAGAGCCCGGAGGACTGCACAGGGAGAATGTTTAGCGTCGAGGGTTCTACATCGCGACGGCGCTCCACGAGCACCCACTGTAAGACGCAGTCCAGCACACAGTCGACGTAAAGCCCAGCGCGGCTTTCCAAGCGTCCTCCCGGCGCTAGTTTAGCAGCTGCTGGTGTACGCTGTCCCGTGCCTCGCCCTCGCCGCGAAACGTCGGAGAGCTGCTCGTTGCCTAGCCGCAACGGGTAGCCCTCTCCCTGGCTAGGTTCACGAACCAAGCGCCACTGAGCGCAGCGGCAGGTCGCTTTGCCGGCTAACGGCGCACGGAGCTGTATCTTGCTCCGGCGCTTGCACAGCGCCAGCCTCCGACCCGAGATCCAGGGCCGGGATTTTCTTCTTGCCGCTCCGCGTTGGTTGACGTGGTGTGCTCGCGCTAGCTCCGTCAGGAAAGCGCTTCTTTTGCGCGAGTAGTCGCTCCGCTACTAGGCGGCCCGCTTGGATTTTCAGAAGGTCCTCCGTTGTGCGCTCGAACCCGTTACTCTCCATCCCACTTCTGACACCAATGTAGCATTTTTACTCTGGAAAGAATGCTGGAGAGACGAGTGAGCTTATTTGCTGCCCAATGCAATGGCTGGGGGTACTTTATTAGGCACACAGCAGGTATGGCATGAGCAGCACCTTCACTCAGGAACCTACATCCAATTCAGCTTCAGCCTGAACCAGAGCACATTTCACACGTCACACCCCCACACACACAAACAGGGCCGAAGCCACTAACCCAAACACCTTTCCCCATCATGGTGAACACACCGACATCCCCGCAAGGCATGCTGGTCGTCAGCCGCCGCCCCGCCCACGCCACAATATAAATATGAATTTAAATAGAAATAAATGGAAATGTCCAGAAAGTGTGCATGCATGTGTAGATGTCCATGGTCCATAAATCTGCATAATCTGCAATGTGCAAAAGTGAGATGGAAAGTTAGGGGTTATTGCAAATGTGCATGAATGTGAAAATGTACAATGTCTATGATTAAGTGCTTTAAACATGTAAACTCATGTCTAATCAGATCAGTGTCGATGTAAACATATAAATTGGAATCTCTAATCAGTGTTTTTTTTTTTATCAGATCTCTACTGATTAATTTCCTGTAACAGAATGAAATGCCATGTTTGATTCCCCAAGAATGACCTGCTAGTAACCAGAGGGGGGAAGTAATTAAGTATATTTACTTACTGTACTTGAGTACATGTTTCATGTATCTGTACTTCACTTGATTAGCTTTCTTAGTGGATGATTTTTTTACTTTTACTCCACTACATCTTACAGAAATAATCTGTACTTTCTGCTTCATTACATTTTTGCATGAAATTGCATTACATAACCAAAGTGGTGTGTATTTGAAGGGTTAATATCACCACCTGATGACAATTATAACTTATTCCGAGGCTTGTCCTCCATCCGTGAAACGCGTAATCATGCAGCAGGTATTTGAAATTAGAAACTGAAACAGCTGTAGACATCAATGAAACAGCACATCCACAGACTTTTACTATGAATTAAAGACTACTGAAAGTTGATACAAACTTAGTGGATTTGATACTTCAGTAAATTTAAAAAACAAGTACTTTTACCTAAATAATATTTTTCAAGGGTACCCTGTGTACTTTGCCCACATCTGCTAGTAACTCAAAAAAATAATAGCAAAAAGATGTTGAAGTGCTACTGTACATGTTCTTATAAACGGAGGATTTGTAGGGATCTAGATCCATGACCACATGTTGGCTTCAGTAAATTATAATTAGATATAACTTCAGGTAATACACTGTATGTTTCTTAACCATTATATTTAAAATGACAGTTAAGATCACTAAAACAAATTCCTTGTACGTGCAAGTGTACTTGGCAATAAAACTCTTTCTGATTCTGATTCTAAAGATTCCTGATTTTCCTTATTTTAAAAATCAAGATAATAATAATAATAAAACCATAATAAAATCCAACACCTGACAGTTTCCCTTTGACTAGACATAGTTAATAACACACAATGCAATCACAATGCACAACATAGTGTTAGCCTCACTCCCTGTAACTCAGACAAGCTCTGCAGCACCATTGTACCAGTTCAGCAATGGAGCGAGAAACGATCTGGTGATTATCACACCCTTCATTAGGCGCAATAAGTGAACTGAAGCAAGACCAACGCTCAGGCATGATTGTGTTCATTAGCGCACATGTTGTTGCTGAGCTTTCAGGTTCAATCTGTCCATTGACTTGATTGATGCAGATTGCATTAGATTACTGTTGGCTGAACAGTTATTAATAAGCAACATGCAGGGTTTGTTTTGTGTTGTCTGGAACAATGACATTGTCCTGATGTTAAAGCAATAATTTGGGCAAGAATGAAGCACAAATTTCAGCCATGATCAGCCATGACATGTTTTAGTAACAAGTATCATGCAAATTGTCAGGATATGAAAGAATCTTGTTTAAGTCATGTGTCTAGGATAATAATCAAAGACAGGAAGACTTGATGATGCAAGGTTTTCCTATTAAAGCATTGATTTTCCTATTAAAGCATCAATTGAAATTTATTCCTCCTGTCCTACAGCCAATGTCAAAAATCATACTTTCTGTCTTTTTATAGCTTCTGTAAGGAGTTGTTCCTTTACCAGTCATTATTTTTTACTATTTCTTAAAAGGTCTAACATTTTACGACTTCTTTAACAAGTTAACACAGGTCTCAGAGTTTTCCCAAAAGTCTGTCAATGCCGCAGCAGAAATACCACTCAGATAATTTATTACTTTTTTTCAACTTGTTGTTTGATTCATCCTCCAAATGCACCTGTTCATTGTCTATGTAAATGAGATACGGCTTAGCCACACCCCCAAGGGGACCGCCCAAGGGAGGGGCTCTTCTTATATAAGCTCATGACAGAGGAAAGGTCTAAGTCCCAGTTAATACAAAAATTTAAACCCTGTTAAATGTAAAAACTTTTTATTTGATTGGACACACTAAAGACTCGTCTGAATGTCAAATAAATGACTATAACATGAATTTTGCATAAAAGGAGACATTTAATTTAATCAAAAACAAGTCATGTTTTCAAGAAACCGCAACTTAAACTTTTACCTCTAAAACTCGAGACTCCTTTCACAAACTTCGCCTCATGTGTTGGCCTTACACATCCCTATGAATGAGCTGTTACTATGGAAACAATAACATATTAGTACAAGTATGTTATTACAGTATAAATGTAAGGTTTTCAGCTCTCCTGCCAGAAGTGCTGTTTGACTAAAAAAAATAACACCTTCTAACCATCTCAGAACCTGGAATTCAAGTCATATGGTTTAAAAAAATGGATGTTAGAAAGCTAAACAGAGCAGTACTGTAGTTATCATTTTAAAACCAAATCACTTTCTTATCAAAGTAGGCAGAATGGCTTATAGTTTTTAGGTGAGATTACAAAAGATGCTGTGTATGAATAGTAAAAACTATTACTTATTGGATTAAAATAATGGCCAATTGCACATCCCTACTGATTAACCACATGGCTTTTATTGCTAAACTGTTAGCTTGAAGCTTCTATTACATTAGCTGCAGTGTAAAACTAAAAAAGCAAACTTCAGACACCAAACATGTGTTAACTGATTGACTACATTTTGGATAAAACTCAGACCCTGGGGATTTGCTCGTTTTTCTGTGAGACTGCAGCTTGAACCCTCTAAAGAGAAAACCTTTAAACTGAGGAAGTTGTTATTGAAAGTGAGTGGGTCAGCACAGAGACGAGTTTCTACAGGCCGAGTGTGGAGAGAGCTGTCTCTACCACTCCGCTGGACCATAAGTCATCCAGTGAATTCACTCTCTACTAATAAACCAGCAAATCGCATTGCACAGGGCCCTCATGCTGGGCTTTCTCAATAAACGGAGAGGCCTGAGAGCATTCATTCATTTTTACTGGGGCTGCTGCTCCGATTTTATTTAGGTGGGATTAATATTTGATATTGCATGACATTTATGAATGCACTGCATAATTATCGAAACTCAGATATGCCAAACACTGATGGAATCCTCCTCAATGAATTAAACGCGAGGAATGCGCTTACGGCAGGAATCAGGATGTGCGTCACGTTGCAGCCATTTAGCTGAAGTTCTGGTGGCCCACGGAATACGGTTTCACCTTTAACCTCGCGGTAAGGAGTGTATAGAAAAAAAAACCTCATAAGAAAAGCAGAAACATCTAAAACATGTTCAACATACAGTAGCAGACTGGATGACAGAACAGCACGCAGGTGCAGCCTTTTAGTCAATCAATCAACAAACCAAGAAACAAACAAACAAACAAGCAAACAAACAAATAAATAAAAAACACCTAATCCGAGGTGTTGATGAATATATAGTGAATTTAGACAGTAGTAACAACTCATCCATACAATGTAAAATATACTAATGAACAAATAAGAAAATGTATCCTTTAATAAACAAAATAGATATATTTGTCCTTCCTGGTGGAGACAATTTATAGAAGGAGTCTCCAGTTTCAGAGATACAGGAAATATAACAGGTAACTGATTGTATGTCAAAAAAGAGTATACAAAAGACAATACTATATATACAATAAATTACTTGTTATTTTTCCTGTATCTCTGAAACTGAAGACTCCTATAAATTTTTAATATATATATAAAATATGATGTATATTATATCAATATAATATTCATAATATGATCATATTTATATCTTAATATCTATCTATCTACCAAGTTTTTCTTTTCCTGAAATGCATATAATTTTTTTTTTCAAAGCATATTCATGGAAAGTTGACTGGAAAGGTGTGGTAGGAAACAGGTATAACCACAGCCTTAAAAAGATTGTCAACCAAAGCTGATTTAAGAACTTAAGAAAAGGACTTCAAAAGGAGTAGAAGTGAGGCTGGAGTTGGTGCATCAAGAGCCACCACACACAGACATCCTCAGGGATACAACTGTTGCATTCATAGTATTAAGTTGCTCTTGAGCCAGAGACAACATCAAAAGCATCTTCCTTTGGCTAAGGAGGGAAAAAACTGTAATGTCGTTCAGTATTTGAAAGTCCTCTTTCCAGATAAAAGTAAACTTGGCATTTAATTTATAAATTATGGTCCAAGAGTCTGGAAGAAAAGTAGAGAGCCAGAGAACTTGCCAACTTGCCGAATCTGAACACTATATAGAATCCATGAGCGGTTGTCAAGAGGAACATGATGGGAAACACCTGAAATAATAATAAAAATATATTATTAATTCACACATTTAAAGATAAAGAAATAAAAACAAACCATACACGTAGTCAGATAGAAATCACTAAAATAATTTGAGTGCTGAGAACACAGAGCTGGTGCTAAAATAAATAATTAAATAATTTAGTATATTTATTATATTTTGTTTTATTGTAGGCCTAATAGATGCAGAAGTCCTCTTAGGTAACATGCGAAACACACGTTGACGTAATAGCGTAAGATTCCGTTATAAACATTCACAATTAAACAGAGGTGATTAGACCATTATCTTTCAATGTTCACTTAATTTTCTCTGCATTATTCATCAAATCTTTGATCCATCTGGTCCATCATGAAGCACTATTCAGCATAATGTGTGACTCATAATTGCTTTGTTAGAGCACCGCTGTCTTTAAAAGACCTAAGTGTTTTTTATGACTCTGGTGTGTTTTTGCGGAGCTGCTGGGTTTCATCAGCGTTCGAAGCCAGAGAATGGTGAGAACACTCATCAGACCTGTACGGGGGAAAATAAAGAGCAGGATGATTCAATAGACTCCGTCATGCTAGTTAAGAGCAAATGTGTTGCATGGCAAGAGGCCCTGCGACTATGTTGACGCAAACTTCTGACAGGTTAATAGACATTTGATTTATATTTTATAGCACAGAGAACAAAAAAAAACAACAACAAAAACAAAGATGTTTCCATCAGGCAGAACTGTTAATGGAATGATCAGTCATTACAGTTAAAATATGAAGACTTTCCAAAAGGCAGTTTAAAAAATGGTGAGTTAAGAATTTGTGGATTCTAGATTGACTCTGATTCAGGTTTAAAGATGATTTACAGAATTAGAATAGCAATAAAACACACCACATGCGTCTTACTGAGTCACTAGAACATGGGAAGTATCGTTTCCCTTGAGGTAGAGCTGCTGCACTTTTTTGGATGCATTAAAAATAGTCTGGTGATGACATGGTTGACGCAAGATGTAACAAACACCTCTTAGGGACTTAAAGTATTACTAGTATGGTGCAGATGGAAAAGACTGGACTGCGTTTTGAAGAAGACTAACTTGTCATTGGGATGTCATGCGTTGTTTCTATTTCAATGGAAGTCCTCACAGCGTCCAATTTAGCCTCAGGCTGTGACCATGGTACATCCATGCCATGCTGTAGAAGCATGCATTAAGCTTACATTATGTTTCACTGGTGCTTACCACATACATTAGCGTTTATTAGCCTATTTATGTCCCATTTAGAGAATTTAGTACATTTACGTTCACATTTAGGCATTTGGAGGATGCTCTTATCCGGAGCGACTTACAAGAAGTGCTTTGAAGTTTCCGTCACTGGATAAATACTAACACAGGGTTACTAGGTTACTAGGTTACTAACTAAGTGTCATTAGTCAAACACCGTTGGGAAGTGTATATATACAGTATATCATTCAGTATTTCCATATATAACTTAAAAATTAATAAATAAATAACATTACAGGAGAATATATACATGGCTGTAAAAAAAATAGTACAAGACAGACCAGTTTTTATAGATGGAAACAAAAACCTAAAAAATCCCCTTCTGGGGAAAGTTATCAGAAGAACTCATATTCATCAGCAAGCTCAGTAAAACCTAACAGCTGTTTTCTTATAAAACTGCACAAATCTGTGTCTAAAACTCCTGATTTTAAGCAATGAATTTTCACTCCAAATATTGACTGTTTATTTTATTGCTCTTTATAAAAGTTTCCTTTATGTGAAAATGTTTTTAAAAAAATCTTTCCCTTATACTATATTTTTGTATGAGCTTAAGACTTTTGCACAGTACTATAAGTAAAATAGTTGTTAGGTTTTACTGAGCTTACTGGAGAATATGAGGTCTTCTGGTAAATCCCAGGAGCGTTCTTTAGGTTTACATTATATTTACATTAGGTTTACATTACATTATTTATTTATTTTTTGTGGGGGGTGGGGGAGTGGGGCGATTCTGATTGGACATAGTAATAACTCGATTATTATTAACCTGGTGAGCACAGGAAGATGTGTCTGATAGGAAGTTAGTGACAACAGGATAAATGCATTGATAACCTGTCAGGGACTTGGCTGGGGACTAGTATGAACTTAATAAAATCACATTTTTCCATTTTCACCCCAATCCTGCTGTGTATTTCAGTAATTGTAGGTCACGGTCAGAACTTTATGGTATTCATCAGAGTGTAAAGTGAGCTTTAATCAAATTATGCAATCTATTAAGGCTTTTGCTGGTCGATTTGACTCAATTCTTTGATCGAATGGATCAGTTTTAGATTCAGAATTCATTAACAAATGTAAAATTATTTAGTAAACTTACAGACCTAAAATTGACAATTTTAAAAACATTCCATAGCTTTTGCAACTTCTGCAAAATACTTGTGAAATACTTTCCTGTTGTGAGATTATCTTTTCATTTTTGTTTCCTTTTTATAGAGTTTATTGGCAGTTTGTGTAATAGCGCCACCTACTGGACTGGAGTGTGGAGCAGAGGATTGGCAGGATAAAACAATTATACAGTGGTACTTCGATATACAAATTTAACCACTTTTTTTGGTTTTTCTTTGCGAAAGAAACCCACAAACAATATACAAACTCACTTTGCTTAGCTTGTCACTGACGCAAACAAGTTTGAAACGGCTCCCAGACGTACCGCGCCTTGTGCCCTAAGTTTCCAGTGATAGGCTCCAGTGACCTTGTGACCCTGTATACAGCATAAAGTGGAATAGATAATGAGTGAGTGAGTGAGTGAGTGAGTGATATTTGTCTCTGTATTGTGCTTCACATCCTCAAAAAAAAAAAAAGAAACACTTTTCCCCCAAAAATCGTTTCCTTCCTGGTGGAGACAATTTATATCTCTGTAAAGATCTCACATCGCATTGATATTAACTAAATAAAATGAAAATAACTGTTTTGGCACTGACTTTCTGTTATCCATGTAGACCCATCCACTGCAGATGAAACGTGTTTAACATTCTCATTATTAGCCAGATCTTTCAGTCCTGACGTTCAGTGGGCGATCTGTGCTTACTGCTCACCCAAAGCACCACTCGATATTCCCCACCTGCTCCCTCATCAGCATTCACTCCGCACAAACCCACAGCTCAGGAGCCGACCATTCTACATCAAATCCCCCTTTAATGTCTGAGGCTCTTCCTGTTTATCCCGAAACGTGAGCATGCTGAGCAGCTTGTGTGAAAATCTACTCCAACTGCGAACGAGAACACAGGAAGGCATTTCGGATTTTAGCTAAATAGCTCTCGTTACAAATCTTTCGACCAGTCAGAGATTATTTTCAGGAGGAGATTTTGGAAATTGACCCACTGGGTGATCTTTCCATTTCATTCAGAAAAAAATTAATGGTAACTGTATTTGATTTACAAACTATTTTTTCCACATTATTAGACCTCTGGTTATTAATTACCAGTGATATTGATATCTCAGAGCTCAGAATGTAGCTAGCTGATATTTTTCAAGTTTTTCAGATTCAGATCTCTAAATCTAAACCTTGTCTTGTATGATTCTTATGTAGGTTCTGCACTCGCTTGCAGGTTGTTTACTTCCACACTATCAAACTACCTTTGCTTTTTGATTTATTTGGCTGTTCGTTTCTCACCTTAGTATTTTTCATGTTTCAGCTTTCTCTTCCTCTCTCCAACACCTTTAGGATTTCTTACAGATCCAGATTCGAGACAAGGGAATAGCAGGCCAGGAATGATTTCATTGCACTAGAGATAATCAGAACAGTGACAACAACAGTTGTGGCACATTTATGGCTGCAACAGGAGCCCAAGCTAACACCTAGCATTCCTTCCCATAAGAAAATTTTACCAGGATATGTACAGTACTACACAGCATGTCTCAAATTTTTATTTTTACATAATTTCGTAGACTAACATAGCCAATTCTCACTCAATGATCTCAATTTTAACCAAATGAATTAAACTTGAAGATAAGGAGTTCGAAAGGCATCTTGTTTTTAGTAATGAGGCCACATTTCATAGTATGGCAAAGTCAATAAGCATAATGTTCACATTTGGGGGAAGAAAAATCCCCGTGCTACAGTTGAGTACATAAGGGACTCGCCGAAAGTGAATGTGTTGGAGCCGGATGACCGAAACTTCGGTTATAAAATGTATATCCATTTAAATATGTGGTTAAAATTTTGAGAAATTGTTATTTTTATTATTTTTTTTTTTTTACATAAAGTCTATTTAGTTACATTTGCCTAGGACAATTAGTTACTAAGATATTCATATTTCAAATGATGGCACTTTTTTGGGACACCCTTGTACTTTTTAATGGAAAGCTATAGCACATATTGTACCATAATGTCTTGTGGCACTTCATTAAGTTCCTTGGTAGTACTATGATATGTATAAATATTATATGAATACCACTGTACATATATTATGTACTAAAATTCTAACATTATATGTTTGTACATACTGTTCCATATTAGATACCTCCTGAACTTTAGGACCCGATACATCCTATACCATGGTATTCATACACTATGGTATTTAATTAGGGTTACATACAACATTAACATAATAATATTAAACGTGTCAGGTGTGTTGTGCGATGAAAGAGTATCAGCAAGAATCAAAGGAAAGGTGTACAGGACAGTGGTAAGACCAGGGATGCTCTACGGCTTAGAGACAGTGGCACTGAAGAAAAGACAGGAGGCAGAGTTGGAGGTGGCAGAGCTGAAGATGTTGCGGTTCTCTTTTGGAGTGACATGGATGGATAGGATCAAGTATGAGTTCATCAGAGGGACAACCCATGTTAGATGTTTTGGAGATTAGGTCAGAGAGGCCAGATTGAGGTGGTTTGGACATGTTTAGAGGAAAGATGGTAATTATATATCGGTAGAAGGATGCTGAGGTTGGAACTGCCAGGCAGGAGGTCTAGAGGAAGACCAAAGAGGAGATTTATGGATGCAGTGAGAGAGGACATGAAGTTAGTTGGTGTGAGAGAAGAGGATGCAGAGGATAGGGTTAGATGGAGGCAGATGATTCACTGTGGCGACCCCTGAAAGGGAAAAGCCTTAAGACAAAGAAAGAAGACATACAATATTAACATACAATATAAATAATGCAATTATGGTACATAAACATGAATAACATACGTTTGACAGCAACCTGAAATGCATTCCATAGTACCATACTGTAGTACATGTACCATTGGGGTACTTTAGAAACAAGATACACTACAGCTCAAATGTACCATTGGGGTACTTCAGAAACAACATAGACTACAGCTCAAAAGTTTGAGATCACTTGTAAATTTCTGTGTTTTTGTTCATTGATCTATTTTCTACATTCTACAATAATATGGGGGATTTCAAAACTAAGACATGAAGGGAAGCTCTTCTGGAACAGTTCTTGCAGGAATAGGATGGTCAAGTGCGTTTGCAAAACCCATCAAGCTCCATGATGAAACTGTCTCTCATGAAGACCTTCCCAGGAAATCAAGACCAAAACTGAGCTCTGCTGCAGAGGAGAAGTTTATTTAGAGTCACCAGCCTCAGAAATCACCAATTAACAAACAGCACCTCAGATTAGAGCCGTTATGAAGCTTTACAGAGCAGAAGTAGCAGATATACATCTCAATATCAACTGTTCAGAGGAGGTTATTGTGTATTTTGGATAAACGAATTGGTAAACCAACAGGCTTGCACTATGAAGACGTGCTGCTCATTACTGTACACCACCATCCTGATGAAAAGTCGAGGGACTACGTCATGATGGCCATCTGGTGCTTACCTTATCAGTCCAACTTTGTGTTTAAAGCTCCTTATACTGAGGAACACATTGTATGCTGGTTCGTTCAGATTGCTTTGTCCTAGCAAGAGTTACAGTATTACAGAATATTTTGGGTCTCTTCCGAGTGACTCACCCTGTATGTTACAAGTTTCATTTTAGGTTTGTACTCTGACATTTATCAGTTTAACGCTCACATTTGAACTTTGTGTCAACATTAGGCTAGATTTGTGTTTTCCAGCTGTCACCCTTCCCAATTCTTAGCCTTGTGTTAGCCATAAACCTTGCATTTGAAACAAATCAGAAAAATGAAACAGCGATAAACGTGATAAATGGTCATGTTGCCTTCTAGAGCCTTTCAATCTGCGTCTTCTACTGCAACTCTGATCAGCCCTGAGAGTGCACTGTCTTCCCTTGGGGTTTCCCATCAGGGAATCAAACTCTGGTGTTCTGTAAGACAGGCAAAGCGACACCCACTGTTCAAACTGGGCTTGTTTGACCAATTAGTGTTCTGTGAAATTTTTTACCTGCACCCACATTTTCTAGTTTGGTGCTGTATGCATGGTGTCTGGATAAAACAGGAAAACTAATTCGGCAGTGACAAAGTGGCACTTTTTAGGTCATATAAATGAATAAAAGATGATGAGTAAATGAATGTTTATGATTAGATGATGATTATTTTCCTGTATAGACAAAATACAATGTTTACAATTTAAGGACTAAGCCTATTTCTGGTCGGTACCTAAGGGAACACTGGAACCTGTTCCATTCTTTTTTTTTTCTCTGAGGTTTGGGAGTAAATTGATGTCTATTGATTTGCCTCACACTCTCCAGGCATGAACGTTTCGCTTTCATTCACTTACTGAACGTGCAGTGTATGAAATATGACACGTTTTAACAGTAGACACTGGAGTCTGGATGAATAGTGTGAGATTTCATCTTGTCAGCATTCACCTCATGCGCTAGTCGGGTTTCTGTAGGAGTCTACCTGAATACAGGAGCTTATTCCTGATCGATTGATTTGAGTGGGACTCTCTGGGTGATTATAACGCGTTAATCCAAACTGAGTGAAAAACTGCCTGAATCTAATCTTCACAAACTCAAGTGAAGGAAGTCACCTTTTAAAAATATCCATTCATCCATCCATCCATCCATCCATCAATCCATCCATCCATCCATCCATCCATCCATCCATCCATCCAACTCCAGTAATAGTTCTCCAGGGTTTTTAAAGGACTTCTTTAGTTTCTCATCTTCACTCCAGTCCCTGTACCTAAGAAGCTTCATAGAAATGCTTTTCTTTGTTAAGCCACACAGTGACCCATAAATCATTCAAGCATAATATAACATCTAACTTAAGACATGAACCAGAGAGAAACAGGTGCAGATGATGACAGATGATCAGGCTGGTGATTAGTACTGTATATCGCTGAGGGGTTGGAACAGACAAGAGGGGAAATGAGGTCGCTGCTGCTAAGGTTGGTACATAAAATAATGGTTTGATCCTTTGCGATCAGTCACAGTAAATCATTTGTTCTCTTTTCTTTTAATTAATCAACATCATTTCATTTTATTTAAAGAATTTTTCGAGCATGGGGCTTTTCCTAACGTAGGTATAATTTATGAGTCATTGTATAGGCACTGTCTTCCCGTATGAGGTTAATCGAATGGGATGCTTTATTCCCGGTCGTTCCTCCTCCTGTCCAAGTGAGAAATGTTTTTGATGTGTTTGTTTAAAGGACTTTCAAATCGAATTAAAACCTCGAAGCTCTCACTTTCACACATTTTTACAGGGTTTATTGGTTTTGTTGCTGGATTTAAAAAGAGGCAGTCTTTTAAACTTTGTATCCTTGTTCTTGACTTTTTAGACATCTTTTCACAAGCGTTGGAAAAGCTGTTTGTGTGTGTTTGTGTGTTTGCAGTCTACACAGACCTTCTGAGTCATAGAAAAGGCCAGCTTTCTCTCCCCGGAGAGACAGCACACAGCGCACTCCACAACAGATGCGCTTTTCATTTTAATTCACATTATTTGGATTTCTTCCGAGAAGGAAAGTGGAGTCGAGTGTGACTATTTGTATGTCACGAAGCATGACCGAAGGAGTTTGACCCCTTTTTCGAAATGTATAAGAGAGCAAAGGAGAACAAGGCAGCTAGACAAAAGACTATAAATAGTAGAAGATCTGCACACACACACACACACACACACACACACACACACACTGGCTGATTAAAGGCCATGTGCTTCCTGCAAACATGCGCCATCTCAAGAGAGTTACAGAGATTCAGACAGAATGAGTTTTAGTATTTACCCTCCTGCCTCCAGCCAGGCATGTCAGGATGAACAGCCTCTGCTATATCCACGTTGTTTTGGCTTCTTGTTTCATCAGTACTGTGCATGAAGGTTCCCATAGTCATATTTGTAGTCACAGGGTCACCAAACCTAAAGACCATTAAATACCAATGAACGTGTTGGTTTAAATTTAATGTAATTAAAAAAAAAAAAACTTTTTCAACCAAAAGAATATAATATCCTTACATCTTTAGACCCCTGGGAACACACACCAAAAAAAAAAAACCCTCAAAGCAAAAGGTACTTCACTCAGAGGAAACATTAGCTTTGGAAATATAAATACAGGTATAGACATTTAGCAAAATATGGAAAGTAGAGGACTAGATGTCTAAATATTTCAGAACATACTGTAGAGATGTGTCCTAGAAAAGTTTAAAAAACAAACATGGAACTCTGGGAGACTGGATTCTGGAAATATGTTTTGTTTAAATCACATGGCCTTAAAAGCATTAAGCTCTTTCCTAGGAAACTTTTAAGCAGCAAATTTAGATCTGTGGGGCAGTAGAGCGTGTGGATCTCAGAAACACTCTCTCTGGTAATATAGAGCTCTCGGAGGAAAAAAAAAAACTAAGCAATACAAATCTCTGGGAATGATAAGGATTATCTAGGAGATCATACGGATGCTTCCTTGGAAGATATAGACACTGGTAATAGAACTAATAAATGGTTTTCAGATTAAATTACTGTGGAAACCGAGGGACTGTATGAACATTGTCTCTGTTAATATATGAGATCACAGGGCTTGGGGAACATAAGGTTCTATGGGTGATCAAAAGGATAGTTCCTAGAAACATATAAGGAGCAAACTTAGAGCCCTAGGCATATACAGTAGAAGCGTCAGTTATTGGATGCAGGACAAAATCCCTGAGGGAATGGGAACCTGGAAAACATAATGCCCTGGAAGCAGAGGATGTTAGGAACATTTGGCTCTAGATACTTTTTCTTGAATCAAAAGGTTTTTTTTTTACCCTGGAACATTTTAATTAGAGATCATAGAGCCCAGAGATTATAAGATTCTGGAAATGTAGAAGACACAGAGATCTGGGAGCAAGGATCATCCAGATCTTAGGTCTGTCGATAGAAAACCCTAAGCCCTAAGACAACCCGAAAATCTTCAACACAGGTTAGTACACTTCCAGAATCCTAGAGTCACTGAGTCCTGTGTTTTCTGGGCTTATATGCCCTGATGTCTTATCCGGAGCTACAGTATATAATTCCTAATAATATATACTGTATATGAAACGGGTTAGGGTTTATAAAGCCATATGATTCCAAATTTTTGTGTTTTCAGGGTTTTACATTTTCAAACGATTGGAACATACAACCCGAGGACACTGGACACTGACATCATGGACATCGAGGATCATATGGCTGTGTGGTTCTGAGAATAAAGAAATATGGAGTGCTAAAAGCATATTCCCCTCAGTTTTGGGAAATAGGAAAAGCCTTCTAGAAATATGCCAGAAGTAGACATTACCTCCCAGAAATATAATGCCACTGGTACACACGACCTTGATCAGAGCACCCTTGGAATATAAAACCCTGGGAACGTAATGTCTTGGAAATAGAGAGCCTTAAGGAGAAAATATGTGGTTCAGGGTTGAAGGGACACTGAAAACATACAGTTCAAGGATCATAAGGCCATGAAGATCTTCAAAATTGGGACTGTTTCCTGGAAGAAACAAAGGAACAAGAAAACATTGGACCCTGGTATTTTTGGGACATGGAAACAAAGAGCCCTGGCAAATATAAAGGTCTGGAAATACATCGTTTTGGGGACATCGGAACCACAGGGGAGCAGTGGCACCCCAGTACACCCCAGAAGGTGACGAGGAGGAGGTGATGTTTTTCTTTTTTTTCTTTTATTATTTCCAAAAACCAGGCTAATGAGAAAACATTAAACAGAATCAGAAGTAGAATAAAATATTTAGCACCAAACCATCTGACGTTCAAAATTATGCTAATATTATGAGACCAGACTGAGCAGTTAACACTCCACTTGTGTTTCACAGCATCATAAAAAAACCAAAATCATGTAGACAGTCAACAATTTAGTAGATCAGTCTGGATTGTTATAGCGTGTTTTGTTCCCGGTTATTTGACGCACTTGGAGCTTTTTATTCCTGTGCATCCAATAACACATCAATGTCTGCTTTGTGGTACACGCTTACCCTCCTCTCTGATGCATTTATTCTCTTGATCTTGCTTCACTTCAGGCTTCAGTCGAGACAAGAGAGAGAGAGAGAGAGAGAGAGAGAAAAGAAATGAGTAAATAAAAATAAAAACGCAGACACACAGGCAGCGGACGCAGACATTAAAATCAATTTGCATTGGGAATCAAATCAGAGGAGCTGGTGGTCCGCATGAACGCAGGAGCGGAAAAGCCACATCACTTATCCGACAAATCAAATTTTAATGGCACGTACTCTATTCCACCCCCTTACTGCTCTTTGGATAGCCTCTCTCCCTCTCTCTCACACACACACAAGCGCACACACATATCAGAAAGCCTGAAGCGATGCGTTAGCTGGAAAAACATTAGGCGGCCATTAGGGAGCTCCGCTTTGTCAGGGCCATCACTCATGTCTCTCTTCCTCCATCCCCTAAATGTGTGTATGCATTATTATACAAAGAAAGCACAGACGTGTGAAAGACAGCAACATAAAAGATTATTAAATATGTCTCCTCTTGAGCAATAAAGAGTGACCAGTGCTTAATGATTATGTGATTGACTATTAATGAAGATAAATAAACGTTTACATTAAATCCGTAGAACCCTCTAGTGCTGGCCTGCTCCATGTTTCGCTCATGAAACCTAAAACAGTGTTAAAGTAGTGACTCATTCTTATGCACCAAAGAACAAATTAGTAATACACATCGTCTATGCTAGCACTATGGACTCTAACAAACCCATGACGAACCATCATATGATGTCTATGAATTTACACAGCAATGCATCTACAAGGTTCCTCTGAAATTTCATGGTTTGTTAAGACTGGTGAAGTCTCACCGAACCAGTGACCTGAAGCTCTGTGTTTTATATACCAGTCAGTACTGAAGCTCTAACCATGGCGTGCGCTTCTGTAATAGTAATACTATTTAGTAGTTTAGTGCGCAGAGTGGGATTTAGCTGTGGATTTAGAATCTATTTAGTAGTTTAGTGTGCAAATTGGGATTTAGTCATAGATTTAATATCTATTAGTGTACTATATAGTAGTTTAGTGTGCAGAGTGGGATTTAACTGTGGATTTAGTATCTACTTGAGTGTACTAGTTAGTAGTTTAGTGTGAAGGTGGGATTTAGCTGTGGATTTAGTATCTATTTCATTGTACTAGTGAGTAGTTTAGTGGGCAGGTGGGATTTAGCTGTGGATTTAGTATCTATTTGAGTGTACTAGTTAGTAGTTTAGTGTAAAGGTGGGATTTAGCTGTGGATTTAGTATCTATTTGAGTGTACTAGTTAGTAGTTTAGTGTGAAGGTGGGATTTAGCTGTGGATTTAGTTTCTAACTGAGTGTACTAGTTACTGTAGTAGTTTAGTGTAAAGGTGGGATTTAGCTGTGGATTTAGTATCTATTTGAGTGTACTAGTTAGTAGTTTAGTGTGAAGGTGGGATTTAGCTGTGGATTTAGTTTCTAACTGAGTGTACTAGTTAGTAGTTTAGTGTGAAGTTGGGATTTGGCTGTGGATTTAGTATCTATTTGATTGTACTAGTGAGTAGTTTAGTGGGCAGGTGGGATTTAGCTGTGGATTTAGTATCTATTTGAGTGTACTAGTTAGTAGTTTAGTGTGAAGGTGGGATTTAGCTGTGGATTTAGTATCTATTTGAGTGTACTAGTTAGTAGTTTAGTGTGAAGGTGGGATTTAGCTGTGGATTAAGTATCTATTTGAGTGTACTAGTTAGTAGTTTAGTGTGAAGGTGGGATTTAGCTGTGGATTTAGTATCTATTTAAGTTAGTAGTTTAGTGTGAGGGTGGGATTTAGCTGTGGATTTAGTATCTATTTGAGTGTACTAGTTAGTAGTTTAGTGTGAAGTTGGGATTTAGCTGTGGATTTAGTATCTATTTGAGTGTACTAGTGAGTAGTTTAGTGGGCAGGTGGGATTTAGCTGTGGATTTAGTTTCTAACTGAGTGTACTAGTTACTGTAGTAGTTTAGTGTAAAGGTGGGATTTAGCTGTGGATTTAGTATCTATTTGAGTGTACTAGTTAGTAGTTTAGTGTGAAGGTGGGATTTAGCTGTGGATTTAGTATCTATTTGAGTGTACTAGTTAGTAGTTTAGTGTGAAGGTGGGATTTAGCTGTGGATTAAGTATCTATTTGAGTGTACTAGTTAGTAGTTTAGTGTGAAGGTGGGATTTAGCTGTGGATTAAGTATCTATTTGAGTGTACTAGTTAGTAGTTTAGTGTGAAGGTGGGATTTAGCTGTGGATTTAGTATCTATTTAAGTTAGTAGTTTAGTGTGAGGGTGGGATTTAGCTGTGGATTTAGTATCTATTTGAGTGTACTAGTTAGTAGTTTAGTGTGAAGGTGGGATTTAGCTGTGAATTTAGTATATGTTTGAGTGTACTAGTTAGTAGTTTAGTGTGGAGGTGGGACCTTGCTCCACCTCAGTATAGGAGGTTTTAATGATCGTTCCAGTTCAAAGCTGTCCACAGCAACACTAAACAGGGCATACAACATGTTTTTGGACTCCATGATCCATTATGAAGAGGCACAAAACATTTATGAAGTCTACCACCTGCAAATCACTACTTCACATAAAAAAATTAAAAAAAAATCTGGTACAACCTGCTACATTTAAAATTCTAATTTTCGTCTTCTTCTTCTTATTATTATGCTGCCAGAAACCGGTTTTCCATATATATATATATATATTTTTAGGATTTAACACAACAATCTCTCCCTCTCTTTTGTGATATTTTATCCAACAACTGAACATTCTTGTTGAATAGAATATCACAAAGCAAACTGCTACCGCTAGTAAAGCACCTAATAATACACACTTATACCAATAATGGAGTCGCACAGCCAACTGTCCTGTGTTAGGCTGAAATATAACAAGAACACACTTACACAATAACTGTATGTCATTGAAAGGTCACCTGTCAATCAACCTCTGGAGTTATGATTAGCTATTATTTAGAGAGGACGGGAAGCAAAGACATTTATTCTCTAAGCAGGTTTACAGAGCTGCCTTTCCACACCATTCCTTATAGACGTAAGAATAACTTCATGTAGCACTTCACATGTGCACTTCACATCACAGTGATGTCACATGCGGTGGGGGGTGGGGGGGTGGGGGGATGTGTTGTTTGATTAAGCCCCTGCAAATACAAAACAAAAGGACTAAATAAAAAGAAAGAAATTCGTATATGTGATTGTGTTTATGCAGGCTGACAAAAAGTTAAGTATTTTGCATAATAGGTCCCCTTTAACCCAGGCAAAGTTATAGTATCAGTACCTTAAGATAATAAATTTGCCTTTAACTCATCTGTTTTTATTTTTTTTATTTAAATATTTATTACCCTTAATGGGCAAAGATTTTCAAGTATTTTAATGATTGGATTATAAAGAGCTGAGAATTTTAATGAGTGCATTATAAAGAGAGGTATAGTTATATATCTGACACTTAAGAATTCTTCTGTGAATGTTAATAGTACGAATATAGATACAAATCTACAGCTCTGAAAGCTCTGTTTGTTTCATGTTTTGTGAACTGCTGACATTTCTCCTAAATTCAAAATAGAAATATTGTTATGAAATGACATCATCACAACACATCAAAATAACTTATGATCATGCAAACAAATGTGTTTGACAAATATGTAAACAAATTGTGTTAATGCTTTAACTAGATAACATTAAGAAATCAGTATTTGGTGAAATAACCCCGATTTGCAGTTACAGCTTCCATGAGTTTTGGCTCCCCACCGGTTCTTCACATTGCTGTTGGGTAACTTTATACCACTCTTTCTGCAAAAAAAGCAAACAGCTCAACTTTACGTGGTGGTTTGTGACCCTCCATCTTCCTCCAGAAGTTTTCTGTAGTAAATTGCAGTGGTCTCAATTTTTTTCTTCCAGAGCTGTAGATATAGATATGGATGGACAAAGTGCACTTGGTTACTCTATAGAAGGGGTGTGAACCTCAGACTTTATAGTGCACATTTCTGATCCATAAGATAATATGATTTTAGTATGTGCTGTATAGGGTTTTCAGATCAACCTGTGTAAAATTCCAAATTGACAGATGGATCCATGTGATCTGAACATTAGAGTTATCAACAGGAAGCCAGTGCATGGAGGACGAACAGTGCCATAATCTACTTCGTAAGAAACCCCTCATATCCCTCTCTCCTTCACCACTCACGAATATTGTATATTTTATTTTGTTTATTGTATTCCAGACAGCATTCCCTCCGCCGTGGTCACGCCTGGATGAATCATTTATCTTACGGCCGCTGAAGACGTGTGCAATTGTGTTTGTGAATGGAAAAGCGAATGACTATCTGGACCAAAGAGAAGAATAAAAGCGGCAACCCTTGTGTTTATTTCGGTCATTTTCTTTGAAAGCAATTTCGTTCTTTTTTTTTTTCCAGCTGTATGATAAAAAAATAAAATAAAAGAAGAGAAAACTCTATTTTTTTATCTGAGAGCCTGTTGGACAGAGATATTGATTGAAAGTTCTTTGAAATTTCATGAAAGGGCTCTAAAATGCAGTGCGTTTTCCCCCTTCAAATGGAATCATAACAAGGTGTGAAATGACAGCACTCTGCACACGGTCGAGTAAACGATCCCAAACTAAAAAAAAAAAAAAAATGCATGTGCATAAAGGTGTGAGGAGCGGGTGAGGGTAGTGGTGGTGGCAATGTTTAAGGTGATTTTAAACTTACTTTCTTTGGTTCTAATTAAAAAAATAAGCACCTCATGCATTATACACTACAAGCTAACTATGACAATCATTCCCAGCTAAAATCGGCTTACCCACTAGCTTAGCTTGTGTAAAAGATTATTATCTGTAACGCGGATAAAATTAGTGATAAAAACGAGTTGTTTGTCTTTGCTGATTTTTTTTAAATTACAGTTAAATCTTGGATTGTGAGCATAATTCGTTCCAGGTGCTTTCTTGTATATCAAAGCACTCATATATCAAAGCGAATTTCCCCCATAAGAAGAAATGGAAAAAATATTCATATAAAAATAAATAATACAGAATGATTAGTAAAAAAAACAAATTAATCTGCACTTTACTTTTGAAAAGAATCAAGTGGTGTAAGACGAGAAAAGAAGCAGGAAGAGGGGGAGGGGGGGCTACTGTTTATCACACACACACTCGCAAACAGTCACTGCTTACTGGATACTGGAATCTTCTTTTTTATTTGTGTGACTTTAACAGTGAACCTTTGTAATGTCACTTGCCTTTGCCTCCTTTTGTGGATTTCACGGAAACATGACATTGCGTTGTCATTAAACAGATTGATCTCCCGCACTGCAACAGCCTTTTTTACTTTTTTTTCATAGAGGCCGTTGTTGCAGTACAGTAACTCAAAAACAGTCACTACACTTTGACACAAAATAATAATTAAAAAGCTTTACGTATGCGCATAAACACAAGGTCATAATATTATAATAAACAGTAAACATGCGTACAAATGTTGACTATACAAGTGACTAAATAAGTGATGCATGCCCACTGAGACAGAGCATGATGATTACCCATCATATATATATATATATGAGAGAGAGAAAGAGATAGAGAGAGAGAGAGAGAGAGGAACCATTGGTTTAGTTCAGAATCAGAAAACTTTATTGATCCCGCAGGAAATTGCTTATGTGATGACTGCCATAACACACAAAGACACAAAAACAATATTAGATAAAAGTAAATAAAATAGAATAAATCTAAATACAATCTGAATAAAATCTGTAAAAAGAAACAATCACAATACAATATACAGACTATGCTACACACAATATCTATTTATCTGTAAGTCCCGCAGCTGAGTGAAAGACTGCTGACATAAGTGAAAGTTTAGTATAAGTTATTGCACTTTAGAAAATTAGTACAGTAGTAGTTAAATACTAAGTAATATTACATAACCAAGTAGTAATAATATTGCACATGAAGACAATTGCTCATGAGTTATTGCAAGTAATAAAGTGATTTAGCACCTATTTAGAGAACAACAAATGATATTGCACATAAAAATGTTTTAACACCTAGTAAGAACATTGCACAGTATTGCACATAGTAGACTGTTGCACATTATAGCAAAAATAATGCACTAAGCACTGAAGTGGCAGGCTATTGCACAGATTACTGTGTGGGTGTGAGACTGAGGTTGTGATTGCATATATGAATTGTATATCAAGACAGCGCTCATTTATCAAGTTAAAATGTATTCAGAAATTTAGCTTGTCTTGCAAAACACTCACAGACTGAGTTACTCACAATCTAAGGTTCTGTATTTTTTTAAGTTTCTTTCCAATGTTACAAAATATCCAATGAAATGTGTTTTAATCACCATGTCAGGGATCTGTACAATTTGTCCTCTTTTTGTTTTTCTCTTTTGGAATTCATCTTGTAAGGAGAAGTTTCTTGATGCTTTACAAAAATGTATTTATTTTTACATTTGGAAGAACTGTGCACCATCAACTAATGTGAAAGCAACGGCATTAAAAGCTTGTCAGAGTTAGTATAGATAAATCTTTAATTTGAGTGCAACAGGGGCCAAAACCGGCAAAAAAAAACCTCTATAAAACTGTAAGTAGGAAATACAGCAAGATAAGGCAACAAAGAACAGATAATGAGTCTCAGAACAGCAGTAGGTAAATGCAAGACTTAGCAAATACACATGACAAACAAACAGAAATACAGAAATACAACAGAAGAAGAAACAGGGGAGACAATCTACAAACAACAATTAGCACGCTGGAGAAAATGGACTCAGAGCAGCAGTGTGATTAAAAAAACTACCACAAAAAACAACAACACCAAAAGCAAAAGCAAAACCCTACTGTGAGATTCACAGAACAATCCAATTGTCTGCATCATTACAGAACACTTCACCATATCCAAGCCTTTATCTGGTAAAGGACTAGGCGGCTTTACACTAGACATGATTGATTCGTACCTCTCCCCAGTCATTCACATTATTATTATTGTCTGAACTCAAGTACACGTGCATATTTATACTCTCCAATACAGCAGGTGGCAGTATTTACCTGGTTGGTTTCTAAGCCACTATTAAACAGAAAGAGAAGAACGCTGTGCCTAATATTATTAATATTTCAGGGAAAAAAGAGAAACGATCTCGCGTGCCCTCCACGTTTATCAGCCATGGTTATGTAGGTCAGAGGAGGCGGTCAGAGGAGGCAGGTGCATGCTGCCTGTTAATGGAGATTTCGGAGGAGACAGACAGCGTTGATGGCGTTACTTTCTAAAAAACTATCTAGATTCGTGCTTCAGTACCATGCCCAAAACCACCTTTTCTAGCGTGCTCGAGTCTGGCCTCGAGTCTGTATTGTGAAAGCAAAATAGGTTTCTGTAAATATGGAAACACTAAATTATTAGCAGTAACATTAATATAAACTGCTGTTGTAGAAATGTACTCAACAATTTCTGACCAGTCAGAATCTCTAACATGAGTTATTCTTACTTTGTTTAATGTTACATTTAAAGAGTAGAATATTGGCCAAAAACTACAAAGGCTCTAAAGGGAAAAAAATATTACATTGATGAAAAAAACCTAGTACATCTAGAAAAAAAATTGATGTTTATGAAAAGTGTTATACACTGTTACCTAAACTGTACTAAAAACACAACAATTTAAGGCCCATCTTCATGCTCTAGGTTTCTAAACATTACTTCACTAATCATCATTATATTTATAATTCACTTAATCTTTATAAAAAAAAAGAAAGCTTTCAAGATTCAAGATTCAAAGAACTTTATTAATCCCAGAGGGAAATTGCTCTGTACATTGGTCAGAATGCACTCTTTTAATTATATTTTTACATTTCATACACTGGAGGACCAGAAACCAGTCTTAGAAACATTTATGTCTGTCTGTCTGTCCTGCAAATTTTATTACAGCATCACGCAAAACTGTCTAGACAGAATGTAATGAAACTTTTGCAGTCCTTAGATCTCCTGTCCTTAGCCTGAAGTTTAATTTGCATCATAAGTCAAATCTGAATGTTAAGTAAAAGTGATGTTATGAACAGTTATGTGTGGGATTTAATAATCTACTTTAAAATAATCTACTAATGCGCTACTGTCTCAATGTAAACAAACACCTGCACCAATAGATATTAATTAGAAAAGATAAAGTGAATATTTTTACTGGGATTAGTTCATATTTTCACTTCGGCTGAAATAACAGCGCTGAAGTGGTATAAGTGAATTTTAACACGCTGGAGTGGTTTTAAGGCAAAACTTCATCTTTATCTGGTCTATTTTTCGATTTCTAATCTATGATTCAGTCTCTGATTACCGAACAGGGAGTGTATTTGTCTGACGATGAAAGAAACTTTTCTACTTCCTCTCTTTCTAATTGATTCTAAAAAGATAAATTGTCAGTAGATCCAAAATCGTGCCTTGAACTAAGTACATTTTGTACAATATTCAGCTACAAATCTAATAATAATAATAAAAAAACATCAGCATATAATGCTGTCACACTAAGCAAAATTTTGTGAAATTACAAAAATTTTTTGTAAAAAAAAAACAAAAAAAAAAACAGTGGTTCATCTAGAACATATAATAATAATAATAATAATAATAATAAATCACTGATTACATTAAAGCTCATGAGATTATTTTTAGCTTTAATCTTTGAACTATTTCTAAAATCTCTTCTGGTCAACGATGGTAATACATAAATTATGTTTAGACTGACACTGAGATTTAATAATTAACATATATTGTGCTTAACTGTGCTAAAAACCTAAACCCTATATATATATATATATATTCTCCTCCCATGTCCCTTTTGTATTCTTTTTCCTCTCCTGTGTCCATCCATACAAAATAGAAAATAGGTGTTTTATTTCATTTCTCACAGCTGCATACACTTTCTTATACAATTTCTTTATCCACTGTACATATTGAACTTGACCTACATTCACAGGTGACTGTAAAAACACACATCATTTCCAATCTCTTTCCAATTCAGCCCGACTCATCTCTGTCTCTCTATGGAACCTGTGGTGCAGTTGCTATGAAATAACACAGAGTGCGCAGAATGGATTCACAGCAGTCATCTGAGAGTCGTTCCAAACTAAAGTGCTGAAAAACAATTGCTTCAACAAGTGCCCTTCTAAACGCTCATTATTGAGGAGGCCAACTAATGGACACTTCGCCTTTGAGGTTCTTTCAAGTGGAGTTTTTTTTTTCTTTTCATTTTTCAGTTTTTTTCAAATGGCTTTTAAAAAATTTGCCTTCTCCTGTAAATGCAGGTCAAGTTGAAGTCAATTAGATGCTGTAGTAGGAATAAGGTAAAATGTAATGTGGCTTATGGCAACGCAGAGAAGTTTTCGATTGCATCTGATTGGACCAAGGGCAGTGTTTAATTTTCCCCAACAGCAGCTCTGACAATAGTACAGATGAAACCAGAGGTTCCTAGTGTATCAATGCGCTTGTTCAAATACCGTACGTGTCTAACTTTAAATGAATAAAATGGAGATGTTCTTATAATAAAATATATTGCTAGCAAGAATCCACTTTCAAAATTATAATTAATGACAATTTGAGGTTCGCCCAGATCCCACCACGCATGTCCAGCATGTCAAGAAGGTGTTATCCAGACTTCTTGAGGCCAAAGGTTTGTCTTGGACCAAGACAAGGTTCCTGCAGTTTCCACTCCTTATCACCATGAAAAAACTCCAATAATTCATAGACTTTTTTAATTTGTCTCGAAAGCATGATCACTTCCCCTCGACCACCCTCCTGCAGAAGGGCGGCAAACAACTTTAGTGGAAGCTGTCAGCTGGTGCAGAAAAGGCCTTCACAAAGCTCAAGGAAGACTTCCCCTCAGCACTGGTATTGAAAAACACAGATCCTTCACAGTTACAACTCTTCACAGCGGAACTCGACATGTCAGAGAACGGTGTGGGGGTTGTGTTGTCACAGAGATTTGCAGAAAAAGCTAAATCCATCTTGTGGACTTTCTCTCCAGGAAACTGTCACCTGCTGAGCAAAATTATAACATCAGCAGATGAGAACTTTTAGCCGTTAAGCCGGCCCTGGAGGAATGGTGAGACTGGCTGGAGGGGGCTCTTCATCCATTCAACATCAATCCAAACGATAAAAATCTAGAATACATCAAGTCGACCAGGAAACAAAACAGTGAGTATCTGCAAAATGTGAAGGAAAAGTTTATGCCCTCCAATTCTGAAACAGACCTTTTAGAGAGCCATAACTCTGTAGCCAGAGGGCACATAGAATTAACCCAGACATTCAGGGTAAATACTGGTGGCCCAACATACTTTAAGACCTACGGTGTTACCTCAGCATATGGACGTCAACCATATGTGAAAATTACCATCAACTGTAGTTTTTCTGCGATACAACATACTGATATGACTTTTTTATGACTTAAGTTCTAATTATATTTAAAAACTGCGGAGAATGGAAATGTCACTTTGTGCCACCTAGCGGTTAATTCACGAATGACAAATGAAATATGACTCATTTATTTTGGTCCCTGTCGTTTTGCCGCAGCGGTGAGCACGGTGGTAATAGGCATTCCTGTTGTCTACCTACTGTACATCTGGGAAATGTTCAAAACTTTTTTGCATCAGTGGAAACCCAAGCAAAGTAAGTTTATATATATATATATATAATATATATTTTTGTGCAAGATTTAGTGAAGACAGCACCATGGATCCAAAGAATGGTAGCAAGGATGGTAGCAAAAAAAAAAGAGAGGCGCTTTCAGTTTGGTTCTAAAAGCAGCCGGAATCATAAATTAAGGTTATGTGAGATTTAAAATGCTTTGTTTGTTTTTATGCACAACGAAAATTGGTAATATGTTTGGGTGGCTGGAACAGATTATTTGCATTTACATTACTTCCTACGAGAAAATGTGTTTTGCAAAACAAGATTTTACCTTAAGAACTCGCCTCTGTGACGGATTAAATTTGTATGCCAAAGAACCTCTATATCATTATTCAAGCCAGTCAGAGGTGGTTCCCATTTATACTTCCTGAGCACCTCTCGACATTAAAAACAAACCTGCCAAAAAATTTCACAAAAATTTCTTGTATTACGAAGATACTTCAGAAACTCACAAATGGAAGGACTACAGTCTGGAAAAGAGGTGCAAGGTCCTGGCTCATGACGTTCCTACTATGCTACTACTTCATGAGGATTACATCACCCACACAACTCGTCCAGAACATAGGCATCCTTGGCATCCAGCCGAATCACATAGTCTGAAAGGACACTCAGAACATCCACACATTGCAAGTTATATGCTCTGTTTTTTTTATATTTTTTTTATAATGGTCCTGATTCTTTCTGGGTTTATCCGCTTACACTTGCCCACTTTAGTCAGTGTTGTTTGTACTGCAGATGACCTCACCATTTTCTGAGGGGAACATGTTTCTGTACTTTTGTGCATATGACAATAAAACTTGAAACTTGAAACTGAGTGATGTATTTGATTTGTTTGCAAAGGTTACAGTACCTGCACTCGCATCCTCTTTTCATACTGCACCTGACAGTTTGTGTATGAGGTTTGCCCGTAATAAAAAATGCTGCTGAGTATAGACGCTTGGGACACTTATAAATATAAGAAAATATATTTTTACTGTAAAAATAAAAATAGATTTAAAAAAAAATATTATTATTATTATAAAAGCTAGGGATTTGACGAAGTTCTTGTTTATTTTTTAGCTATGAATTTGAGAAACTGCAATAAAATCGTAAAATCATAATATTATAAAGCAATTCATTAAACAAATAGTATCAAAGAGTAAACAACCAAATGCAGTTTGAACGTAGAACAGCACAGAACTGTAATGTGGCTGTTTGTCCATGGAGATCACGGTGACATTTCAGTTTCATTTTATTGTGATTGCAATGAGAGTTCATTTTTAAGTGATTTTGTTTTGGAGAGCTGCTGATAGTCGCCCACACGCTGCCACTCTTGAACAGATGGCAAAAGGCAAAAGCGTGTGCTGTTAATCATGGCACTGGCCTCCAGAGATGCTGAAATATGGCACCAGCCATCTCCTACACACACACACACACACACACACACACACACACACACACACACACACATTCTCCCATGGGTCAAGCCATGGTTATTTAAATTTATTTATTGACCTCAGCTCTGTTAAGTTCTCCATTTTAATTGGGTAAAAGAAAAAAAAAAAACAAGACTTGTTGCACCAATGTTAAATGATTGTTGTAGCGTAACAGTATTAGTATTAGTTTTTTTTTATACATTTTTTTTTACTTGTGCATGTACAACCCCAAATCAGAAAAAGTTGGGAGAGTTGGTTGCACGTTTTTTCTGGTCAACGTCATTTCATTTGTAAATATACAACCTTTCCTGTCATTCAGACCTCCAAGACTTTCCAAAAAAGGTTGGGACAAAGGCAATTCAGGGCTAGTAATCAGGTAAATTTGTTAAATAATGATGTGATTTCAAACAAGTGATGTCAACAGGTGATTGTAATTATGATTGGGTGAAAAAGTGGCATCCGAGAAAGGTCTAGTCCTTTAGGAGTATGATGATGGGCCGAGGATCGCCAGTTTGCCAACAAATAGGTGACAAAATTATTGAAATTTTTAAAAACATTATCCTCAAAGAAATATACAGTAGGAAGACATTTGGATATTTCACCTTCAGGAGTGCATAACATAATTAAAAAATTCAAGAAATCTGGAAGAATTTCATTCCGTAAAGGACAAGGAAGCAAGCCTAATCTTAACAACCGTGATCTCTGGTCCCTCAGGCGGCACTGCATGAAGAATCGTCATTCATCTATAAGCGGTACCTTTGTCAAGTACCACAATACGTAGTTACATCCACAAATGCCAGTTAAAACTGTACTGTGCCAAAAGGAAGCCCCATGTTAACCGTGTCCAGAAGCGCCGTCAACTTCTCTGGGCTCAGAGGCATCTGGGATGGACCATCACACAGTGGAAATGTGTACTGTGGTCAGATGAATCAGTATTTTTTGGGAGAAATGGACACTGTGTGCTCCGGACCAAAGAAGAAAAGGATCATCCAGACTGTTACCAGCAACAAGTCCAAAAGCCAGGGTCTGTCATGGTATGGGATTATGTCAATTCCCTTGGCAAAGGTAACTTGAACTTCTGTGATGGCACCATTAAGGCTGAAAAGGACATAGAGATTTTGGAGCACAATATGCTGCCTTTAAAAAAAAACATCTTTTCCAGGGACGCCCATTCATATTTCAACAAGACAATGCAAAACCACATTCTCCACACAGTATAAAGTCCTGGCTATGGAGGAAGAGGATACAGGTACTTGACTGGTGGCCTGCCTGCAGTCCTGACCCGTCTCCAATAGAGAATGTGTGGCGCACAGACCCCGTGCTGTTGTATTGTCTGCAATGAAATACAAGTCAAAGTAAACTTAGAAATCACTACTTTATTTTTTTTTTTTGCGTTTTCCATACTGTCCCAACTTTTTCTGATTTGGGATTGTAAATATGAAATTCATTACGACACTACTGTACATTCACATTTTCTGCTTAATAACTAGTCAATAAACAACGAATTAAATAATAATTAAATGCACAGTAAAGATGCTTATAATCCTCACCGCAGAGTCTCGACATGAACCAGTCTGATATGAGGACAGCCGAAGCACTAACCAGGCTCCTGCTCTGATAAGGCAGCAGAGCTGAAATGGCAGCAAAGCTAATTAGCCAAAGGAAATTGGGCAGCAGTCCATATCAGTGAACTCAAGGGAAGGCAATCTCAACAAGCCAGTAGGGCCGAGGAGGCCTGTCGATAGGTACGAAGGGTTCTGTCACTGTTGCAGGGAAATTAAGAGGAGGCTAAGAGACAAGAGAAGGAAATGATCTAATGCTGTGAAAATTAAAATTGAATTGTCTTTTATATGGGAAGTTTTAAACTGGCTGAGGAAGATGATTATGTAAAAATAGTGAAACGTACAATGAAAGTGATTGTTTTGTGAATGCTTATTTGTGCAGGAAGACTTCAATATTTTAAAAACACACTAGATGCCAAAAGTGCTAAACAATTATTACTATTATTATTATTATTATTATTACTTTTTATGTAAATGTGATAAAAATGATTTTGAGATCTGAATTACAAGACACCCCAACTCATTACATCAGTATCTCAGTATGGGATTGTTGTTTATCGCGTTGTCACTCGTTTGCACTTTTGCACGTGCACTTCATGTTGTCTTTTTGTATCGTACTTAGTCCTTTGTAAATTTATAGATTTATTTATATTAATCTGTTTTTAATTTTTCAATTAAATTGTATTTATATAGCGCTTTTAACAATGGTCATTGTCTCAAAGCAGCTTCACAAAAATGAAAAAATAAATTTTTGTCTCAGATATTCAGCTAATTAGGTGTCTTAATTAGTTAGTTAGATTTTGTTAATGGATGTCGTTAATTTATGTCGTTTGTATGTACAGTAGTGCCTTGGTTCAAAAAGAACGCTGTTTTATTTCATTGTGTCCTGAACTGAATGTGGTTAACATGACAATAAAAGCTTTTTGACTTGACTTGATGAGCGTGCTAATCAGACCAATTGAGAACTGTCTTAGAGATTAATATTCTAATGAGAACATTTGATTGACAGCCCTCTTATTTTATCAAACTCTCAGCCAGCAACAGCATTAAAAAAGAATTAAACCCAACAATGCAACAATAACCCATTGGTAAAGTTAAATTATTCAAATTTTGTTCTGTACATACATGTAATGTCATCGAGATTAATCTTATTATAAAGCAATTTTTAAGTTGTTAATTTGCGGGCATGATGGCATCCAAAATTATTGGCACCCTTGGTAGTTACTGTATTGACTAAAAATGTCGGTCTGGAATTTGTCTAGTTTTGGATCGTAGCATTTACTTGAATCGTTTAATATTTTATATCAATAATTAAATCAATAATATAGTATTTAAATTTTGTCAGTTTTAAATAGGGGCACAGTGGTGTTGTGGTTAGCACTGTCGCCTTGCACCTCCAGGGTCCGGGTTCGATTCCTGTCTCTATGTGCATGGAGTTTGCATGTTCTCCCCGTGCTTGGTGGGTTTCCTCCAGGTACTCTGGTTTCCTCCCACAGTCCAAAGATATGCAGGTTAGGTTAATTGGTGTTCTCAAATTGCCCGTAGTGTGTGAATGAGTGTGTGTATGTCTGTGCACTGTCCAGGGTGTACCCCGCCGCATGCCCTAAGTCTCCTGGGATAGGCCCCACCCCCCCGCGACCCTGAATACTGGATTAGGCGGTATGGGAGTTTTGTTTTGATGATAGAAATCTAAAAAAAACAAAATCTAACTTTTTTGTGGTTTAATTATGTAAAATAAAAAATTTGCAGCACTATTTTATCCTAAAACATATTATGGAGTGCTGTACAGCTGGATATACAGTAGCACGGCCGTGATGCGGTCATACTGTAGCTCTAAGGCTGCAGCCTGAAAACTGAAGATATCACAGCCGTGCTGATATTCAGTGCAACAATACAACCTCGAGTGTGATATTGCTTTTACACAACAGCTCTGCGAACACCTTTATTATTAAAAGATTATGATTTGTTTGTTTATTTACTCATTATTTTCCTCCGCCCACACATATCCTCCCACTCCTGGTGGAACTAACTTACCGTGACTGATGAAGCTGGTGACTGACAGTCAGTAAGTTTACTTCATATTTCCACTTATTCCACTTTATCATGAATAGTTAATCATATATCAGGTCTGTTACTTTCCTGGTTCTAGGGTTAAATCTCAAATAAAATGAAATCCTAAATAAAAAGTCTGTGGTTTTTGTAGGGTATACAATCCCTTGTTCCACACACCAAGTAGTTAGTGCCTTTGCTTAAAGATTCGAGATGGATTTGGGATTCAGCCTTGTGTTGGAAGCTAGTTAGCTTTATATCCAATTTTAGAAGTGAACAGAACAACACAGACAGGTTCAGAGGCAATTTGGAATGACTTAGAAGTGATTACTAAGAAGTGTGTTATTTAAGATGACATAATCAGTTAATAGGTGTTTTCTTGCTGAGTGTACTGCGACTGGTTGTGAATGTGGGTTTTGTCAGGCAGCTGCTCTCTCCTTAGTACTGCGGACCGTACAGACCTACTCTCACCCACGCTGAGACACACAGTTAGTGTAATTAACCACTGTAGACTGTTCTGTTACTGTCTATTATCACCACTCTTGGAACACCTTTCGTCCAATCAGATTGCTAGCTCAGAACTAACTGTTATATACAGTAATTAAAGGCACCATTACCACTTGTAAAAAATACAAAAAAAGAAAACATAGTTTTGACCCTTTTTGGCATGTTAATGGATTGTTTACTTTTTTATATAAACAATTTTATGGATAATTTATTGCAAAGTTATTTTAAAACAATTTACCAGTTTCAGATCAGGATCCTATTAACCTCCCTGGCTTTGGTGTTTTTTTTTTCATCTTCCAGTTAAATTACCAAAGACATCTAAGCTTCAGTTGTGGATAAATTATTTAAAGAATATTTTTTTTAAACTTCAAGCACAATTATTGGCACCCTGCCTTTATAACAATAACAACAGAGGTGATGGATTTTTCATCCTGCGCATCCCTCATATCTCCTCTCTCTTTTTCAGTGTCCTTGGTCCTCACTTCTGGTGCGTCCTCTTCAGATGATCTTTACCAAGACTGTTGGCCATTGTGGATCTAGTGTAAGTTATGTGAGCGCCGTGTATGCCCTAATCAACTCTGACTGATGACTCTGTCCTGCTCGACCTCTTTCTTTTGAATGATGACTTGCTGCTACTGAAACGTTCTGGGTGTAATTAAAAGGGCAGGAGAAAGCGATGCTGTCGCAGAAGTTTTGATGAGTCTCTTAACTGTTCATGACAAACTTTGCAAAGTTTAAAATGTTCATGGGGTCAAAATGGGCCTGTTAGAAACCAGTGTGGGATCTACCTGAAACTGTCTGGTGAGATACAGTACAGAACCATGGACAACGTGTGACTCGGGGTTGAAGAATAAAAAGACAAGAAGAATCAAATTAAATCAGTATAATTATTAATATGGGTTTTAATTATTAATGTGTATTTAAATATTTATACGTTTTTTTAAAGGAGATAACTATACCGATTTAAAGCCAGTAACTTCCTCAATAGTATAAAAAGGTAAGAAGAGTTTTATTTCTATTATTAACTTTAAGGGGGAAGAACATTTATAACTGCTATGATGTAAGTGATTTTTGGTGGAGGTTTCAAAATATTTACTTTAAAAAGTTCATGTTTATTCTTTGATCTGCTGTATAAATTTTGGTTGTGGTAACTCTGTTTCTCTCCTCCACCCTGTTATTGATTATTTTCCTATAACAGAACAAAACATATTGTTTTATCCCGCCATTTTTTCTCCCTCATCTTCATGCTTTTTTTTCTTTCCAACCAGAACATGCAAATAGACGTCCTGTAGGAAGCATTTCTGAAGTTCTAACGTTTGTATTTTCATCCTTCTGTTTCCGATAACCTTGCAGCCAGAGGCACCGTCACGCGATTTGTTCGCTCCCGTATATAGTAAGCATGTAATTTCATGGGTATTTATTCACTAATGCTGCCAGGGCGCTCAGTATTTTGCCTTTTCGATATAATTTGGCAGCCGCATGGAAAGCGAGGACCTCTGGCAACGTCGTTTCAAGCTAATGGTTCTGAACAATGCAATCCAATTAAATGAAAACCTCAAAACGAATGTATAGACGGGTGTCATTCGATTAGGCGTGTTGAAGCGGCATGGTGTGGTTTCGGACCAGAATAATTGGATTGGGACAGACGGGTCAACATAATTCCAGTCATAACTCAGCTTGATTCAACTTTTAAATCATAACGGAACAGTGGAATATTTCAGATGTAGGCTAAATAAAAGGGCTGAAAAGCTGCTTGACATTTTTCACTTTTTAAAAACTTACATCATTTGTAAATTTCATTAGATTAAAAGTCTTTCTATGATGATTTATTATGTTCATTCATGTTTATAGTTTTTACTCACTCAGGTGGTATAGTGGAGGTATAGTGTTGAGGGTTCAAATTCCACCTCAGGTCTGTGTTTGCATGTTCTCCCCCATCTTGGGTTTCCTTTGGGTACTCCGCTTTCCTTCCACAGCCCAAAGACATGCAGATTAAGTTTATTCCCAAACTGCAAGTAGTGTGTGAGTGTGTATTCCTGTGTGGTCTGTGATGAATTTGCACCCCGTACATGGTGTACACCACCTGGAGTCGCGAGTCACGTTGAATAGGTTTTAGGTATAAACTAGCTGCAAATGTTATATATAGACAAGATCACTATCAGAAATGTCATTCTGAATTGCTTAGTGTTACTCAATACTCCTAATTATTGTCCATAATTATTGGCTCCTTGATAAAGGCTAAAAAAAAACACCGGAAACAAAAATAACTTAGGGGTAAAAAAAAAAGTGTCCTGAATGATAAATATCATATAATTAAATTATTTGACAAAAAATATTTTATAATTGAAAAAATGACAATTATAACCTGTATAGCTTTTAATTACTGGTAGTACCAGTACTACTACATAACCTCCATCACTTCATATCGTTCACGTGATCTTGGCTTCATGCATCCTTGAGAGAAAAGTTTTTACTGTAGATATCTGAATAACTGTATGGAGGAAAACGTAATTAGAAACACTTGAATTGTTTAAAGCAAAAGCTTTGTTTTATCGTTTAAGGTTCAACCTTTAACAGGCGTACGCGGAAATTGACAAAGCTTGTTTAGTTTTAATTGAATATCCCAGGACGAAGAATTAAACGCACCCTTTCACAGGCGCTGTGTTTAGGAAGTAAAGAAGGACGTCCATGAGCAGTCGTGTATTGTTTACAGATAACCGCACAAAGTTGTGACCTGCAGTCTGTGTGGTTGGAATTAAAACAGAATATCATGAATCATCACAGTTTGTTCTGCTATTCTACTTGGAAGACTTTGCAACAAATACCTGTTTGATAAAAGCCCACATCACTGAACAACAGTCATCCTGGCTCATTCAATGCTAACCAGCGGTAATACAAGATCAAAACAACACGATTCAGAACGGCTTTGAAGAGATTACTAAGGATACAGTGTTGACATGATGATATGACGAAAGTGCTTCCATGACTGGGTTTGAATGTGTGATTTGGCAGGCGGCCGCTCTCTCCTCAGTACTGCGGTCCGCCACTGAATCATTTAGTGATGATACCAAACTCTAAACTTACCCACGTATATGATACAAAATATTAAAATGATTACTACAGCTAAAAAAAGCTTTGTTTTGTTGAACTCAATCTTTTTTAATATATCAAGAGATGTTCTTATTGCAGTCCTGTTTACCACAGTTTAAAAAAAATGACATCTTGGATAAAAAAATTTTGTGAATATCATGAATCTACTCAAATGTATCTAGCCTTGTTTGTCTTTCGGCTGCTTTTGTCAAGGGGTTGCAACAGCGGAACACCAGATCCACACACAGCTTGGCACAGGTTTTAACCAGATGTCCTTCCTGACGCAATCCTCCAATTTTGGACCCAGAATCAAACCCAGGCTTTCCCCTATGGCACTGAGCCACCAATGCCCATAGTCAAATTTCCAAAAATAACAGGAAAAAATGATGTCGGGTTAGTGTCTGCTAATTTCTTTTGATTAGAAATTGTATTGTTTTAATTGGCAGATGATTTAGCTTCGTTCAAGAAATAAAGGCTTAAAACTAACAAAATGATCTGCCAATAAAACAAGAAACCTTTGATCAAAAATGTAGTACATTTTTCTCTATATATATATTTAATAATCATACATTTGGTTTGTTGTAATCTTATTTAAATGAATTGCAGAAATGCCTAGATTCCAGATGCTTTGACTTGCTAAGATGACAAGTGTGAGGCAGGGTGTGTGTCATCAAAATGCCCTCAAGCAATGTGTTATGATATTTTCATCACCCTGGGTGTGTGTGTGCGTCCAGGAGAGGGAGCCATTTTGTCGAGCCTGGACCTGTTCCACAGTCTTCAGGTTTACATAACTATAATTCACTCTGCAGAGGACAGGATTTGCACGACATAATATAAACATTTATCTATATAACCATGAAGCCCTGAGGATATAGAGCTGGTATTGACATCCAGCGCGGGTTGTATATATCGCCGTTACTGTAGATTAGGTCTAACAAAATCCCCTATAAATAAATTGAGTGTTCAGAAAACCTACAGACGCTGGACATGAATGTTTCATCAACAGGAAGAGACATAAAGCAGAGCCTTAAAAGGCGGAAAAGGGATGTGTACGGTCTAAACCACTCGGGTGCACTTGAGCTCGGGAACCGAGACCCGGTGAGTGTTACGGCCGCAGCAGGAAGAGAAGGAAGAATCTCCTTGTGCACTTAGGAGAAGTGGATATAATACCACACACACACACACTGTACACCACCAACCCTCACCTTAAACTTACAGAAATAGGACTCAGCTGGTTGCCAGGTCTCTTTGTTTTACTTCTTCTCAGTAGATAAAATATTTAACAAATCTGACAGCAAAGAAAAAATATGGTGGAGAAAAAGGTCAGAAATGGAATAGGCAACAATATACAAAAGAAAAAAAACCCTTACATTCATTTGTTTTGGATTGTAGTAGTGCATATTTTAAAATATTGTTTCTATGGCAACAGCTCATAAACAGGTACTTGCACAGTAATTAATTGTTTTTTTTAAAGTGTAAACTAAAACCATGAGATAGCTTAAATGGATTGAGTCTCCAGTGGCAATTCATCACTATTGAGCTTTTTCTGTTTTTGAGATTTTGTTGCATTTAATTATTTATTTATTTATTTGTCTTATTAGCTTCAGAAAGGTGATATGGTGGTGTAGTGGTTGGCACTGTGGCCTCACGACTCCAAGGTTGAGGGTTTGATTCCCACCTTTGGTCTGCCTGCATGAAGGTTGCTTGGTGGGTTTCCTCCGGGTTTCCTCCTTTCTGTTTAACGGCGGTCGGGATCCAGGAGGTGGTTACATTACCTTCAACTGTAGGTCTCATTGTCCCTCATCTCCTGGCCACCGAATGTCCAGTTCACATTTTTCCTTAGAAAAATCGTCAAAAAAACAAAAAAAAACATAATGTGTGATACATTTCTGTTTTATAACACAAATAAAACCATTATTAATAAAACTTATTTATAAAAAGGTAAAAAAAAAGAGGTTTTGTCTGTACATTGGTCAGAATATATAGGGGATGTTCTTTCAATTACATGTTTACGTTTATGCACTGGAGGACCTGAAACCTGTCTCAGAAAAATTTCTGTCTGTATGTCTGTTCAGTCAGATTTTGTTAAAGTATCCCACTAAACTGGCAGGACAGAAGTTAAGGAAACTTTGGCAATTTTTCAGTATTTACCTGAAGTTGAACTTGCATTATAAATAAAATTGAAATGTTGAGCAGAGGAAATGTTATGAGCTGTTACAAACCCCATTCCAAAAAAAAATGGGACACTGAAAAAATTGTGAATAAAAACCGAATGCAATGTGAAAGTTTCAAATTTCAATGTTTTATTCAGAATACAACATCCAGTAGATGACATATCAAATGTTTAAACTGAGAAAATGTGTCATTTTAAGGGAAAAATAAGTTGATTTTAAATTCCATGGCATCAACACATCTCAAAAAAGTTGGAATCCCCTCTTCTTTTTATAACAGTCTGCAAACGTCTGTGGACACACACCCATGCAACCCCAGACCATCAGAGATGCATACATACAAATTCACATTTCATACAAACTTAAATAATTCTTTTAATTGTGTAAGGCTGCTTTGCGGCAATGAAAATTGCTAAAAGCGCTATACAAATAAAATTGAATTGAATTGAATTGAATAGATGCAGGCTTCTGAACTGAACGCTAATAAAAACTTGGCTTGTCCTTGTCCTCTTTAGTCCGGATGACATGTCTTCCCAGTTTTCCAAAGAGAACTTTAACATTTTGATTTATCTGAGCACAGAACAGTTTTCCACTTTGCCACAGTCCATTTTAAATGAGCCCTGGCCCAGAGAAAGCGCCTGCTCTTCTGGATCATGTATAGATGTGGCTTTTTTTTTGACCTGTAGAGTTTTAGCCAGCAACGACGAATGGCACGGTGGATTGTGTTCACCGACGATGTTTTCTGGAAGTATTCCTGAGCCCATGGTGTGATTTCCATTACAGTTGCATTCCTGTATGTGATGCAGTGCCATCTAAGGGCCCGAAGATCACACGGGCATCCAGTATGGTCCTCCGGCCTTGACCCTTACACACAGAGATTGTTCTGGATTCTCTGAATCTTTGAATGATATTATGCACTGTAGATGATGATAACTTCAAACTCCTTGCAATTTTTCTCTAAGAAACTCCTTCTTTTTTTATATTGCGCCAATATTGTTCGCCGCAGCATTGGGGGAATTGGTGATCCTCTGCCCATCGTGACTTCTGAGAGACACTGCCATTTTGAGAGGCTATTTTTATACCCAATCCCGTTTCCATTTGACCTAATAAGTTGTAAATTGGTCCTCCAGCTGATTTTTATATGTACATTTAACTTTTCCATCCAATGTGTAGCTCTCATGAAATCCAAAATAAGCCAATATTTGCCATGACATTTCAAAATGTCTCAATTTCGACATTTGCTTTGTAATCTATATTCTATTCTGAATAAAATATTGAAATTTGAAACTTCCACTTCATTGCAGTTTGTTTCTAACCCTAACCCTAACCCTAACCCTATGTTACAGATTAAAAACCATAAATTTTGACAGCTTATTGCGCAATGTGCCAAACTGTGGGTGTGTCTTAAATCGTCTTAAATGTCGTCTTAAATCGAGTTAAATGAGTCTTTTGCAGTCCTTAGATCTCTGCCTGAAGTTTAACCTGCACTGTAAGTGAAATCTAAATGTTGAGTAAAAGCGATGTTATGAACAGTTATGTGTTGGATTTAATAATCAAATTTAAAATAATCCACTAATGCGCTACTGTCTCAATGCAAACAGAAGTTAGACAGAGAGTTCTGCCGTACAGAAAGACAAACAGACACGTACGTGGGCTTCAACCTAAAATAATAAAATCACTGATTACATAAAAGCTCTTCAAATTATTTTTAGCTTTAACCTCCAGACTATTTCTACAATCTCTTTTCCCATCAATGATGTGTATTAACGCTAGTCAACAATAAGATGGCGTGATGAAGCAGAGTCATGTCACCCTCATGTTGATTATCTTCGAATAACAGCACATACCTGGGTATTGTATTCCTCAAAGAGCTAATTTTCAATGATTAATGAATGATGCATCATAGTATTTTTAGTCAAATTATAGTTATATTTCATGTTAGGGGACAAGATGGTAACCAGATGATTCTCAGCAGTTATCCAGGATTCATAAAACTGTATCTGTTTACTGAAGATAGCAGACTATGAGTAGAATTTAAGTAAATCATTCAAAGCTTTTGACTTTAAAGATCTGACCCCAGCATTCAAATTTCAGCATGAAGTAAATTATACAGAACTAGACCCCATAGCAAACCGAAAAGAGCCGAGCCCCAATCTTCGGTCTCAGCATGCATTAAACAGGCCGACACAAACCGAGCTGATTGACTCTGTTTCGCAGAAAACAGAGTGTTATTTCAAGAAGCTCAGCCTGGTCTCTTATTGATGCTTCGCCTCACACCGGGAGCTCGCTGTCAAAACATTCCGAACTCAGCTATCTTCTATTTATACATCCTCTAAAGCCTCATCCTCACACAGGGCTTGTTTACTGATAAATGTCGATCCCCGTGATGTCATTTGGGACCATGGCTCGGTTTGTATTCCGGAGCAAATGAGTGTTGACTTTGAATGAGGCATGAAGCGCTTTTCAGTTTTACCTTCTGCACCAGATCAACTACGAGGATGCGACGCAAATGACAAAATTTATAAACTCAAACACAATAAGTCGCCCCTTTAAACAGACACTCACTCACTCATCTTCTATGGTGATTTATCCTATATTCAGGGTCATGGGGACCTGAAGCCTATCCCAGGACGATCCTCATGATCCTCTCTGCTCCATAAGTACTGCATCATGGTTGCTCCAGTTCCAGTTCATCCCAAAGCTGATGGTTCAGTGGGTTTGAGTTCAGTTAGGGCTCTGTGCAGGACACTCGAAGTGTTCTGCTTCAATACACTTTCAACACGTCATGTTTTTATGGAGCTGAATTTGTCGATCTTGAGGTAGGTCATCATGCTGGATAAAGGTTTTGGTTACGGTAAAAGAAAATTGTCTTTGTTAGTCACTAAAAAAAATAAAAATGATTCAGGAACCAAGACTGATTTTAAATTTAAATAACTATATAAAAAAAAAATTGGCTTTGCATTAAATGAAGCAATGGTTTTAATTGAACATTTGACTTTCAGTGAAATGAATGGCTCCGCCCCTACACAATGGTGAACAGGTAATGAACACTGACTGCAAAAAGTTGTATGGCATTTATATTTCAGTCAATCAAACAAATAATAGTTTAAAAGACTAAAGGAGTAATAATATATTTATGCTGTATTATCTACAAAACCTCAGTGAGGCCTGATGTCGAGGTCCTTGCACCTCTGGGAGACAAACACAGAAAGTGAAACCAGACCGAACTGATGTCTCTTTCTTGTTACATCCAATAAGCCTTAGCTCATTCTCTGTTTTTGGCATTGCGGTTTGTCTAGCCGATCTCCAAGTCTGTCCCTGTAATGGAGCTGCTGAAAATATCCTGCGACAGAAAGTGTCCTCCAATTTGTTTATCCTGATGCCATCCTGCTCACTCTGCCAAGATTCCTCTGCCAAGCAGAACTCGCTCACCGTCCAGCAGCAGCTCTGTCACTTCGAGTCTGCCGCGAAACTGGGCTAAAAATCGATCGTAATTAAAAACAGATTTGACTGTTATCTCTGAAGGAGCAGGGCAAATATGTGTTTGAGTGTTTCCGCAGCGCCAGTGAAGAAAAAAATATATATGAAAAGACAAGAATAAGGATGGAGAGAGCAAAAACAGCATGACACACCAATCTGTTATGGAAAAAAAAAGTTCTGGGTTTAGAGACAAAGAAAAGTGGCTAATATTAAAACAAAAATAGAGCATGCTGGACATTGGCTTAAAGGTTAGAAGGTTAAAACCAAGAGATAGCCCTTGAGCTGCTCTGTTGTTCAGTGGAGGCCAAAAGTATTAAGACTAAAGAAAAATTCAGTGTTTTAATAACATTCTCAAATTATTAAAAAATAATGACAATCAAGAAAAAGAGAATAAAGTTATTTTTCTCAATTAAATTGCTATGCAACAACCACTATTTAGTGTGATGTCCTTTAGTCTTGCCTGCTTGATTTCTTCCTGAAGGTTATGTACAGGTATGACATTTGCCACAGACATCCACAATTCAATTCACTCAACTCCCATTCACTCATTATTTATACCACTTTATCCTGTATACAGGGTCACAAGGGGCCTGGAGCCTATCGCAGAAAACTCACGGCACAATGCAGGGAACTGAATCAGCCAAGCACACAGACCCAAGGTGGGAATCAAACCCGGAACCTGAAGGTGCAAGGCCACAGTGCTAACCACTAACCACTGTGCCACCCAATTCAATTCAATTCAATTCAATTCAATTCAATTCAATTCAATTCAATTCAATTCAATTCAGTTTAGTTCAGAGCAGCTTTACAGAATCAAAACATTATGCAAATGACATTGAAAAGTGTGCGCAAATATGTATAAATTATAATTATTAGACTTTTCCAGATAAACAAATGACGATGGTGGCTTAGAAAAAACACGCTGAGATGACAATTTACAAAACTATAGGAATATCAGTCCTAAACTACTCAAGCAGACCACACAGGGCAACCAGAGACCTCCATGCAACAAGATCTCCAACCAGAAGTGGATCACCAGGATGAGTCAGAAAGGTCCAGAGAGCAAAGAGGGTCGGGATCACAGGCAACTCAGGAGTGCCAATGTGTAGTTTAACAGAGAACGAGAAAGAGAGAGAAACCAGTTAGGTCTGGTCACAATCACACAATGTACTGTATAAAGTGAATGTATATTTAGTGAAAAGTGCACCCAGGCAAGCCGGCAGGACTAACTATGACATCATAACTAAAAGGAAGGAGCCAAAAGGAAACACAGACATTAGCGGGAACTGAGATGTAAAGCGGCTAATCATTTCCCCATCAACAAACCTGAGTGATCAATAAAAGTGAGGAGGACAGCATCTAAACATACCAGTTCACCATAATACTCTACGTTCATGAGTCCCCCAGATCTGCTCCTTTACCCAAGACAAATCTATTTATAAAAATGCTTGATTAAATAAATAGGTTTTTAGTCTTGATTTAAAAACTGAGACTGTGTCTGAGTCCCGAACATTAATTAGAAGACTATTTCATAACTTTGGGGCTTTGTGAGAACAAGCTCTGCTCCCTGCTGTTTTTTTTAAATAATACGAGGTACTGACAAGCAGCCTGCATCTTTTGATCCAAGTACAGTAGGTGTGGCGGATCGTAAGACACTAGCAGTTCACCCAGATACTGCGGCGCAAGACCATTTAATGCTTTATCCGATTTTAAAATCAATGCGAAATTTCACAGGGAGCCAATGAAGTGAAGATAAGATAGGGGTGATGTGCTCGTCTCTTCTGGTTCTAGTGAGGACTCTCGCTGCTGCATTCTGGACTAACTGAAGCTTGTTTATACACCTAGTTGAACAACCAGACAGTAAGGCGTTACAATAGTTCAACCTAGAGGTGATAAAAGCATGAACTATTTTTTCTGCTTTGTGTAGTGACATTATATTCCCTATCTTGGTGATGTTCCGAAGATCTAGGATAAAACAATGCTACAGTATCTTGGTAATATTATCTACATGAGCTTCAGATGAAACATTGGTGTTTTACTGCTGTACATGATGGAACAAAAAGGCCATCCAGAGTTACTGTGTGATCAGAAAAGTTACTTCTAGCTACATGTTGTCCTAATACCAGGACTTCTATCTTATCAGGATTAGGAAGATTGTAGTTTATTACAATCCATAAAATTAAGACATATACTGTAACTATAATTATAAAAGAATTTTTTCTTTACTTTTGTTACTGACTGCTTCAGGATCTATTACTTTACGAAAACAGTCCAGTAGGTGAATTGGTGATAGTTTACTTTAGAAGTTTAGGGCAGTGGTGGCTCAGTTGATTTAAGGCTGCGGGTTACTGGGTTACTGATCGGAAGGTCGGGGGTTTGAGCCCCAGCATCGCCAAGCTGCCACTGTTGAGCCCTTGAGCAAGGCCCTTAACCCTATCTGCTCCAGGGGCGCTGCAAGCTGGCTGACCCTACGCTCTGACCCCAGTTTCCTAATTGGGATATGCGAAACTCTAAGCATTTCACTTAGATTTTAACAGCATATCGTACTGTGTATGACTGTGTATGTGACAAATAAAATGCTGAAGTTGAGAAAAGCTGCCTTAAGATGGACTGATGCTCCATCTACTGCAAAAACACCCACCTGTACACCAAGACTGTCTGTACCCTCAGACTCCACAAGCACAAGTTTAACTCAGAAGGTTAAATGCCTTACAAGCAAAGAAGACCCTGTGACGTTCCCGAGTCAATCAGAAGGTTTGAAAAGTCTTAAACTACATGATAATCTGTGTGAACCCCTGCCCGATGGATCCTCCAATAAGCAGGTTTGTGGAAAATTGTCGGGAGAAGCGAGGCGAGGCTAAAATTGGATGGAAAATCCTGTAGTGTGCATGAGGCTTTACTCAATCCTCCCTGCTTTACACGAGACATTGATTTCATCATGGTGGGTTTTACAGTAAGCAGCTCTGAGATACTCAAGGCACTCCACCGATCCTTCTCCATTGCTAATGTTAATATTAGTGTCCTCTCTCTATCAAAGGCCTGAGGTGGGTTATTTTTCGATTATGGTCAAGCAAGCTATTAAATTTCATCTTAGGAGCTTCTCAAGGCTGTTACCCACGTGTGTGACTGAAGTGACGGTACATCAATGGCCTCAAATAAAAGGTTACTTTGAAGAGGACAACAAATCTCTGTTAACTTTTATTATTTTGGCATCTTTTGTTTCTGCTGTTTATTATTTTTGTTAGTATATTATTGGTTTTATCAGTATAATTGCATTTTAAGTATGAATGAGAACAACATTTTATATGTCTAAAAATGCAAACCTTTAGTGCAAATACTTGCTCTAAAATTGTATACTCCCAAAATGTCATAAAATCTCTAGGATCGCTATTATTGGTTCCATTCTGCTGTAGCCCGAATGTGGAAGGGAGGAGCTTTCAGGGAGTTGTTGACAGAGAGGCTCAATAAGTCATTTAGTGAGATTCAGGCCTTCAGGTCTGGTAAATGTCTTGTTACAGTTTATTGAAGAGTCTAGTGTGACCCATCAGAGCTTCATGCATTTCGAATTGTCCATTGCTCTGTCCATGGTGGCGAAATATGCAAAAATGTGCAGAGACGTCACAAGCGAAAATCTGTTATTTTTAATAATTACAATCTAGCAAGTTAAATAAACACAGGTATATCAAACTCAGCAACGAATAAACAGGTAATGGTCAATCAATATGCAAACGATATTCAACAGAGCAAGACAGGATTCAGAATTCAAAGTACGAAACAAGGTAATGCAAATAATAAACAGTCAGTAATCACAAGGCTTGGTTACGTTAGAAGGAAATCACTGAATCGTTTAGTTTGCGATGCTCATTTACAACTGAGCTCGTTTGCAACTAACTGGTTACAGGAGCCCTTTCCTTAGAACTCTAAAATTGTACTTTAAGTTCTCCAGATTTGTATTTGGTGGTAGGTAACAGTAGGTCCCATACATAATTTCTGTTCAGAGAGTCTGTTTGTAAGTCAAAATTGTTCATAAGTTCAAATAACATTGTCTAGGTCCAATAATTAAGCAAATCATGTTACAAGAACAAGCAATGCCTGCCATCTTTTCACCTTGTTCCATTTACTCAATTATGTTCATTTTTCCATGATTATTGCTTGCTCCTTATTAGCAGTGGTGCCAGCTTCATCACCACTGCTTTTAATCTTGCTTCCAGACATCCTGGACTTGTACTGCACTTGCAGAGAAAGAATGCTGTGACGGTGTAGCCGAACATGGAATCTAATGTCAGCGATTGCACTTGCGCGTGTTTGTTCGTATCTTCTAAGGTTCGTAACTCAAATGTTCGTATGTAGGGGACTTCCTGTACAGTACTTGATTCTGCTGCCACCCATGCTCTGACAATGGTGCAATCCAAAGCATATTGCATGACTAAATCATTTCCCTCAGGCGAGTTAATTCAAGGTTGAATATTTTTTTTTACTCAAGCGCAATTGTAAGGACTTCAAGCCCACATTTCTTAAACGCTCTTAACTTGAATGTGAGTTCTTTAAATGCTCAAATACGTCCAGATACAGTACTTCCAACAAAAACAATGTTGCCATATGGTTACAACATTTTCCTTCTGGATGCAGGGGACTAGGAATGACTGGATTGAGGGCTAAATGTTTACATCACTGTAACTCAATTAACATTGCTGAAGTGGAAATACAATCTAATCGAATCAAAGTGACTGCCTTGGAATCTGGACAAGCAGCCCTACCCCCCCACCACTCTACACCCCACACCACCCCACCCCTCTACACCCCACCCCACCCCTCTACACCTCAGGCAGCTGCATAATTGTCTTCATGCAAATTCGTCATTCATAAATAGCATGCCGCGGCTCTAAATTAGCACCCGTTGCATTACTTTAGACCATCCATGCGATTCTCATTTACATTTCAGATCAGCTTCATTTCTGCTGAACGTCAAGCGAAAAAAGCCAGAGCGTCTGTTTAACTTATTTAACTTCACATTTTAATAAGAACATGATTCATGCGTATCAGGATTTATCAGACAACGATTCTCTAGACCTTTAGTTCTAATATCTAGTTAAGTTATTGTTTCTATAGTAACTGCTCGTTATTGTACGTCGATATATCTTAAGGATACAAATACGACAGGTGAATACGACAGAGATTTGTAACCTATCTCACTTTTTGGCATGTACAATGATGCTACCTCCAAGGCCTTTGGCCTTATCAGATGCCCTGATAGCTTGGAAAAAAGGAAAAAATATTCAACCTGTTTATGTCAGAGATTGACATCAGACCCTTAGCGCACGTCTGCCTCTCTGTGAAGCTTAAGCATGAAAGTGAAGCTGGATTCTACCCACAATGCATCTTAAGATCTGGTTTCTCCCTCCGATCCATATTGAAGTAGGTGCTTGAGCTGGTACTCATGAACAAGACTGAGATTAACATTCAGTCTGATCACAGCCCAGCCTTAATCTTCCACTTTAAATCGGTAATTGACGACATTTAAGGATGATAGAACTGCAAATGGTGTGAGGATTTAAAGAAGAATAAACACACTCACGCCGGGGTTTAAATATGCTAAAGGAATTGAGTTAGTTATGCTCCATTAACGCTTTACATAATCTTGGCCCAACTTTAGGCTGAAGAACGTATTAGTTGGTATTTAACATATCAAGTCATTGATTTCAATGAATAACTCATTATTCTCATTATTTCATGATATTACAGCTTTATTTGTTTTGCAATCTGTTTAATTCGGGACATTCATTATTTTAGCTTAATACCACACACTTTTCCAATATGTTCTAATACAATATATTATTATGTGAACATAACCGACGATTGTTTACTTATTCCATTATACGTTATTCTTCCAACTTTCTAAATGACTTCATTCAATTTGGTTTCCATTTAAAATGGAGAGCTTATTATTTTGACTTAATGAGTACAGGGTATCTCATAACTTCAACATATCACATTATTATTTTCACTTACTTTATTGTTTGATGATTAAATCTTTCCTTGAAATTATTTTCATGTACCCATTATGCCACATTGGCTGTTCAGTCATTTTCAGACATTACATTTCCTGCTTTTTGGCCTTTTTTCTTGTTTTTTTCTTGCCTAGGTTTTAAACATGCCAATTAGGCTACGTTTACACTCCAGGTCTCGATGCCCAATTCTGATTTGTTGCCTATATCAGATTTTTTTTGACCGTCTGTTTACACGTTCTTTGAACTATGACTCATATTTGATAAACGTGTTTACACTTGCCATACCATCTAAAACATCGCGCATACTTTAAGGGAGGTTCTTGCGCTACACACTAGCCAAGATAGACAGAGGTGAAGTATGCTTGACGCTCTGTCATATATGCAAAATTCGCAAAACGTTACCATGGCTTTAAAACGGAGGAGGGGAAAAAAACTGCATAATTGCAGCCTGTGCATATGCTTAATTCACCAAATAATTACATTTAGCCCTAATAAGCATCAAAAAGGGGGGCGGGAGGCGGGGGGCTGGTTGCTTTTCCTTTTCCATGTCACCTGCGATGTTATAATTCCACACGCGCTTCCACCGGAGAATAATATTACGTCATTAAACCGCAAAGTAGTCGCAGTTTTAATGACGTACAGAACACAATGACTCAGGAAATCCGATCTGTCTGTTTACACGACAATCCCATGAGCACATATCTGATTTATATCTGATTTATTTCCACATATGAAGGAGGCCTGAAACCGATCTCGAAATATCGGAATGCATGCGTTTTTTTTCCTCTTTACACGAACATAGAACATATCCGATATGTGTCACATATAAGCAAAAAAATCGGAATTGGGCCACATTTACCCGACAGTGTAAACGTAGCCTTAAATTCCCTCCCTAATCTGACCTTATAAGAATAGCCCTCTGGCTTGTTGCTCAGCTCTACTACTCTCTGGAGGGGCGTGGCTTAGCAGTATGTTTGGGAAAAGATTGAAACTGAGTTTGATGCATAAAAAAAGCATCATACACACAATTTAGGGGAGCTTTAAGACCTGTGTTAACCTCATAGTAAATAATGTCAAATATGTGACCTTCAATATTTGAAAATATCCTGTTATTTTGACTCCTAAGACTCTAATTGGCTGAATTTTGACCATTAAAATTTAACGTCTGTATAGCATATTGGCATCATAATAATCTGAATGATATGAGCCTTCATGTAAAATTTCATGCACATAAATTCAAAGATATTGCTTTTCAAAGTCAAACATTACAGTTTAATAAATCTGGTGGAATTTAAAATTTAAAACTATTCAGCACTGATTAAATTTCAAAATGTATTTTTCAAAGGCTGATTTTATTATGCCAATAAGTTTCACTTTATAACTGTGTCAAATTATTTTTACTAAACCTTCCAGCATACAGACTTAAAATAATCAGCTAACATTGAATATATTCACTTTATTCCTAGACTGTGGAATGTGTCTGAAGTTTTCTTAAGTGGGAAAAATATATAAGATGTTCAGTTAAAATAATAATCTTTTTCAGAGCTTGCAGTTTAAGGCTTATGTATTTATGCTGAAATTATTTATTGACTTACTGTACAGGTTTTTTTTTTCTTTTTAATACACTTAGCATGAATAGACAGCATTATTCCAGTTTCACCTCCTCTTTGTGTCTCCATGACCCTTGAGCCTTATTCTTCCACCTTATTACACAGTGAGCCAAACCCTGGGCTAACCTGCCTCCTGCCTTCATTTGTATGGTGTCACTTTTGGTTAAGATCGCGTCACAGACATCGATTCACGTGCACGCTCGGGTGGTTCATTAAAACCGCCGTCACATTGACTTCAGTAAAAAAAAAAAAAAAAATAGAATTGCAGACAGCTGGCCGGTTAGTGATGTCAGTGATGCCCTGTGGCATTTTCATTTTCATTTCTACACCCAATCGTAAGTGACGAGTTGGATAAAGTGCTTTCCAAGGCTCTGGCTTTCATGTTCTCAAAGCAGTGCTGTTATCAAAAGAGAAATTCCTTCCTAGCCTTGGAATGTTAATGGAATTTAAAGGCTTTGTGTCTGTGTTGTAAGAACATGAGTGTTTAAGCATGGGGAAAAGAAAGAAATTAAAAATAAAATAAAAAAAGTAAGGGAGTGATTTTATGACTGCTTTAATCAAAATAATGTTTTGTAGATGTTTTACAAGAAGAATGCTACAAAAAAGCATGAAGTGTTTTTCAATAAATACAAAACAAAAATATGGAATTGTGGCCAAATTGCTGTGTATGACAGGACTGTCTGGGATGTGGTGCTGGAAAATAATCATATTTAGAAATAAACTTTCTAGTGGTATTATAAATCGACTGTTGTGCTCCCTTGCTGAGGGAGCAAGGATGCAATTTTTTTACAGTCTTAACACAAAACACAGGAAGTATGTAAAGCTATGAGTTTTTAACATGAGCTAGCATGACACAAAGAGATGAAAGCGGAAATAAGGCATCTAATAACCATTAAAACGAGAAAAAACATCTAATGGAAAACAAGGGGTTAAATAAGACAGCAAAACCAAACAGAAAAACACCTGAATCTAATCAATACCAGAAATGAACTGAAATGCAGACATGTCACGATATTGGTGGTGTTGCAGGTGAGGCATCGGCGAAGAGGTTAAGACTTTATGAAATAAAGAATTTTCTATTATGAATTTAATAGAAATAAACAAAGATAAATACAAAACAAGAACAATCTAAACATGAAGCTGTGAACAAAACCAAACAGAAAACGGCAGTATTCCCACAAAACTGCATTTCAAAAATAACCAAACAGCATAAAACCAAACAAATTAAACAAAACCGCATAGCAAAACAGATGCAAGACACAACTGAACTCAAAATGTGGCCACTTATAGTCAACATAATTAGTCAACTCGGTTCAGTGGAGAGCTCCCATCACCTGACCGAGGTGCGTCCTGAGACATGAAGTCATAGTGTCCAAAACGTCTTTGGACACAGGGTGCCATCTAGACTCACAGTAAGAGTCTCGTAGCCGCAACATACGAACACCGCCCCGTGCCACTAGGGGGGAAAATGTTTGCCGTCCATATCGTTTTTTTTTTATCTTTTTATTTTTTTTTATCAATCATATTTTTAAATTCTACAAAATTGCATTGTGAAACAAATAGACATTTATCTAATGATATTCCCACCAACTGATTTTTCATAATTGGAATTCAGTTCTTATTTAATTAAAATTTCAAAGCTTTGCGTTGTTTCAATATTTGTGCTATTTAGGGTGGGAACTTTTAGAAAATCTAATAAGTGAGAAATACCAAAGAGTAAATATATATTTAATAAGCACTTTATTTACTTTAATGTTAAACATTTCATCTCTAATCTTCATCTGATTAGCCAATGTGTAATAGCCTTGTTGTACATGAGCAATAGGGTGACATTAGCAATGAAAACAAACTAACTAACTTGGTAGCACATTTACCGAATTTAAAGCTTGACAAACATTTTAATGTAAATTTGCTTTGTGACAAACACTCAATTACATAAATACTAAAGTGCAAATCTAAATACATGAATTAAATATTTTCTATCCTGGTGAAAGAAAAAAAAATAAAAATGATTACGTTTATTATAAACAGTTAAAAATAGCCCTAATGGCAGCCTGGCTTTGTGGTTTTCCTGAAGGCTCTCTCTTCTGATTGATTCCCGTTGGGTATTGAAGCAGAAGTGTGTGTTTTCAAGTTCATTCTTTCTTCATTTTAGCTAATGAGTCAGACAAAGGAGGGTCTTTTACAACCCCGAATTAATGAACTCAAAGTCAGAGAACATTCTGATTAAGTTAGACAATGAGATTTAATTAAAAATCGCCTTTCTCTGTTTAGAAATTCGAATGTTTCTCCGAAAAGCGTGTTTCCAGCATTCATTAGGAGCTGCCAGGTATCTGTCTGAGTACAAGAAAAGGGAGGAAAGAAGGAAAAAGAAAAAGAGCATTAAAGTGCTTTTAGTGAACGGCAATGAAGCGGCGCATAAAACTTAATTTAATCCACTGCTTCATATTAAACTCAAAGCATTTCCAGGATGTAGAAGTTTGAGTTCCTGGTCAGTATACGAGGACATTTCAAGGTCGAAATGTTTATAAGCAAAGTGTGATGAGTATGTTTATAGCTTCTTTTTTTTTTACACCAAATGTAACAACACATGGACAAGACTGATGATGGGTCATTTAAAAAACAAATAAATTAAAATAACAACAACAACATATAGCAACAATCCTTAGTCAAAATCATGTTGTACATGTATTAGTGAATTATTATTTTTTATAATCTTTAAATAAATAATTAACTAAATAAATAAATCTTTACCATAATCATCATCAAAAGTGCATAATCAAATTTGGGTTAACAAGTTAACAATGTAGTGAAAAATTCTCAGCTGAACATGGGAGGAAGCACACCTAACATTTTGCTGGAGACCGCTGCTCCCCGAAACACCAGTGGTGGCGGAAATTGAACCAGGGCCTCCTGCCAGTGCTCAGCTTTCAGTAGGTCAGTCTGGTATGTCTGCAAAGCCCTGCTCCCTCAAGCCCGAGATAGCGTGCTCTTTCCCCAAACACTGAAAACAGAAAGCGTGGAGATCTTGGAGAAAGCGTGGAGATTTTCTTCTACACGGAGGGACGGACTCGTGTCTAACTCGGCCATCTTTCTGGTGAGAAATAAGACACTTCCTATTTTTGCTTTCTTTTAAAAAAGTGCTTGCACACACGCACACTCACAATGCGGATCCTGAAGACAAAAAGATCTGAGGATGTTTCCCAGTTCATGCCTATTTATAACCTCCAGGTGCACCTAATCGAATGAGGTCACCCGACCGAGGTTAAATATGCCAATAATCTTGGTGTGCTTCACAACCGGTCACGACGAAACGTTTCCTATAGCGCTTTTGCGCAACATCGAGTGTAGCTTTTGAAAGGGAACAAATAAAATACATGACGTTTATTTTGTGAAAATCTGAATAGATAATATATATTTATAATAACAACTATGTCTTATTACTGTACATCCCATCACCACTGAGTATTTTTCCATAAACACAAAGATGTGAACTGTGTAAATCCACACTTTTACATTTACATTACGTTTACAAAACATTTAGAATAAAACCAATAAAAAATTGAGGGGGAACAATCTAATAAAACACTTAGAAGCAGAGAAGATAAAAAAGTAAAAGTAAAATTTTAGACAGATGAACCTTGACTAAAAAATGTAATTTCTTATTCTCTGCAGAAAAAAAAAGTACAGTCGAGAAGAATTTCTCCATGCCAAAGTCTCAGATTTATATAGATTTCCTTTCCCGCATAACAATAACAAATGGTCGCAATCGAAGCAAGATTTTCCAGAGATTTATTCTTAGCTTGAGTGCGAGGCTGAAATAACAGACCATGTTCTTTTTTTATCTCTTTCTGATAAACGAAAATGCGTGCATTCAATAAAGATGACAAGTAATTTTAAAGTCCTTGTTGTTTTCAGTCTTGGGAGATATCTTTTGCTGGAAAATCAAATGCCTATATGTTTTCTCTCAGTTTTCCTCCTTCCATGCATAACCGACATGAATTACTGACAATGCCAACAGAAACGAGCAGAGATTCTCTGAACAGACCTGTACTTTTTACCGGCGCGGTCTGCAGGGGTAGAAGGTCATTTGTATGGGCAGCGAAGCGAAAAATAACACATAGCATTACATGGTAGGCTAATTACAATTACACAGCAGAGCGACAGCTGTCTTTTCACTGACTGGATGGGTGGGGAAAAAAGTTTTCCACCAGGCTAAAGTAAGGGACAAAACCTAATACACTTAAACAATTATAGCTACATCTATTTAATTACAGTGAAACCTTGGATTACGAGCATGATTTGTTCCGGAAGTAAGCATGTATTGCAAAACACTCATAAACCAAATCGAATTTCCCCATAAGAAATAATAGAAACTCACATTATTCGTTCCACAAACCCCAAAAAATAAATATATAAAAATGAATAATACAAAATATTAAGTAAAAATAAAACAAATTTACCTGCACTTTACCTTTGAAAAAAGTTCAAATAAATCCCGACAGATAAGTGTTTCCGTTCGTGCATGCAGGTGCTGTGTATGTGTGTGTGAAGCTAAAGTAAGAAGCCCCTCCCCCTCTTCCCCTTCTCATCTTACACAGTTACCCTCCCTCCACTCTTTTCACACACACGAGCACACACAACGGAAACACTGTTTTATCAGAAAAATTTACAAAAAATCTCCCTAATGACACTCGCTTGATCGACACACTAACGGAATCACTGCTGTAAAGTAAAAATAAAAGAAATTAACCTGCACTTTACCTTTGAAAAGAATTGCGACAGAGCAGTGTTTCTGTGTAGAGCAGAGAGAAAGAGTGTATGTGTGTCTGTGAAGGTGAAAGTAGGAGGGGTCTGTGTGTGTATGTGTGTGTGTTGGGGGAGGGGCAAAGTGTCCAATGACGTGCGTGCATACAGACACAAAGAGCAGGCTGATACAGAGAGAGAAAATGAATCTTTAACCTCTCTTATGAGACTTGCTTTTGCTTTACACGTGCACTGTACACACACACATACAGACACAAAATAAAATATGTTTTACACACACACACGTGGTCACAGTGTTATAGTAAACATTACATGGATGCACGGATGTTGATTATACCAGTAAGAGACGTGCACTAAGACCCAGCACGGGAGACAATTACCCACAATTCCGCAGCACAAAAAAAAAAAAAAACGTTGGCTCAGTTGTGATCATACGACGCTCCGTGTCAAAACAAAAAGCGCATGCGTAATACATGATCCTCGGTACTCGTAAACCAAGACTTGCTCGTTTTTCAAGTCAAAATGTATTAAAATCTTTGCTCGTCTTGCAGAACACTTGCAAACCGTGTTACTCGCAATTCACCTCCACTGGTCAAGGGTGGAGTTCCCACTAGGTTTCATCCGGGTACTCCGGTGTCCTCCCACAGTCCAAAGACATGCAGATTAGGCTAATTGGTGTTCACACATTGCCTATAGTGTGTGTGTGTGTGTGTGTGTGCCCTGTGATGGATTGTCAATCCGTCCAGGTTGTACCCACCTTGTGTCCTAAGTCTCATGTATACAGGATACAGGCAGTATAGGCGGCGAATGAGTGAGTAATACATTTAGTGTAAATTTCCAGTTTGTTCTGTGCTAGATACTTGCTTTTCATGCTAACACTCATTCTGGACATCTACGTTTTAGCAACTTGCTGCTTGCATGAAAAGCAAGTATGTAGCTTCTCTCTTCTCTCAAATCATTTTTCATCCACTTTTGTTCCATGTTTTGAATATTTCTTGAAGGGTTCTTAACCTCGATATTAATCCAATAGAGCACCTTCGGGACGTGGTGAAATGGGAAGTCTGCATCATGAATGTAATGCATGTTGTAACTTGGATAAAAATTAGACAAGTGTATAACAACAGTCACTGAAGGTGACTGAAAAATAGGACAAATATTAAAACTAATTAAAAAGTTAGTGATTTTTTTTGTTTTTTTTAACATGGTTAAATATTTTAACAGTAAAATTCTCAGCCATGTGAAAGTTAGACGACTAATTCGTTACAGAACTATATTGAAAATGAATTGTTTTTACTAGTTTACTGCACATTACTCATAATATTATGTCCTGTATTTTTTTTATCTATTTCAATACACATGAGCTGAGAGAAGCCGCAGCAGGTGATTTTCAGGTACAACGCTGTACTCGTGCTGTCTATCTGACCACCGCTGGGAATCCGTGACATTTCCGGCAAAATAAACACGCGATATCGAGTCATGTTCCGAAGCACGGTCCGAGAATCGCTATGGAAGCGGTCGAGCTAATATTAGCCCTGCGCTAGTCTGTAGGAAACTGCACTCCACTCATTTGCCTAATCAGCCATCTTCACTTCTGACCTTTACGATGCTGTTCCGGCCGCCGTGTTTACATTACCGTGCATTCGTTCTTATCATTTTTAATTAGCTGTCATGCTAATTAGGACGTGTGAGGTGGCATACAGGAAGTGCTTTTCTGTACTAATAGTAAGAAGAGGGAGAGTAAAGAGGCAGCAAAACCAAAGGGGAATAACGTATTCTCACACTAAATAGTCAGATTTCGGTAAGCATCAGAAACCGTGAGAAAAACTAAATGATTTGTTTTTGAAAAGTTAAAGGTAGGGTAAATTATTTGAATATAATGTTAATATATTTACTATCTATGTTGGTGAATGATAGTGTATACTGTTCACACAGACAGACGTGTCGTGCCCACGACTCATTCCATTGATTGTCATTCGCGGGATCGTCATTCATAGACGTACAGCCTTTTTTAACTGTTAATCTCTTTAATCTCCTTCACTGTTTAGATCTTTTACAGCTGTTAAGAGTCTCATCACCGTAGTGTGCTTAGGCTCTTCTGTAAATGTTAATCGTTCTTTTAACTTAATTTATGAGAACTTTGATTTCACAAGTCCTGGTTTGACTAGAACACCCCTCATACATCATTATTGGAATTTTTAGTCTTTTTAACAATAAAAAAACAATCTAGTACTCAATATCATATGCTTTCTAGCTCAAAGAGTAGCATGGCACTGATTTATTAACTCGTTTATCTATAGCTGTGTAGATTAGCCCGGTCCATTTATAGTAAAATATGAGCAAAACAGATCGCCATATTTTTACACCCAGGCTGTCTCGTAGGGGTAAAAAAAAACAACAACAACAACAACATAAATTACAGCACTTTTGTACAACTTCAATGTCATTAATACTACATGTTAACTGATTTCTCTACATTATTCACAAGAAGTTCATTTTATTGTTCTCACGGTTTCCAAACACAGAGGACACGAGTCATTAGGCAGCGCTGTAAAAAGCTATAAAACTTTATGACTGGAGGGTGTCTGAATTTTTTTTTCTTTCTTGCTCTTGTGTGTTATAATAAGAATGTAATGCATTATGTAAACTTTTAAAATATATAAATAAATATACTGTATATGTTATAGTTTCTATAATAACACATGGGATAAAAAGAAACACATTATACAGAAAGTGCTGCATTAATACTTTACTAATTGTTTTATAAATATGGAATTAATCTTTAATGGGTCATTTTGAAGGTTTTATTTTTCTCACACTGGAGTGATTTGACAACATTTACAATTTTTCATTTAATAACGAACAAATGAATGAACAAAGAATTATCTTTTTATCTATTTGTAGTTGCATTTAATGGTCCTCGAAAAGTTCTGACTCATTTTATAGCAGCTATAAATATTAGTTCTGTCACAGCCTTGTCTTTCTTTCATCTCAATAAATTCAGATGATGTTTTTATTTCGTTTGTTTTTTTGATCAGAGACAATGTTTACCATGTATTGAAGGAGCCTCCGGTGTCAGTGTCTGTGTTTTAATCTTTAGGACAGGAAAGGTTAGGCTTTTTTGTTTCTCAGTTAAATAAATAAATAAATAAATAAATAAACTGTTGTAAAATGCGATGTTTCATTCATTAATACAGAGACGATTGAAAAGTCAAAAGTTTGGACACAAGTTTAAATTGGACACCTCTTCATAATGTCATGACTGATTGGTGGATGGCTCCATGATGAAACTGAGGAAAGCAAGACCAAAACGTACCTCTGCTGCAGAGGAGAAGTTCATTTAGAGTCACCAGCCTCAGATTAGAGCCATTATGAAGAAGCAGAAGTAGCAGATATACATCTCAATATCAACTGTTCTAAGGAGATTATTGTGTATTTTGGATAAACGCCTCCAGTATTGTTTTACAGTGTAGAAGAAATAACAATCAAGAAAGACCATAAAGTTAAAGGGCTTGCACAAACGTCTGACTGGTGGTGTGTTATTGTTTTCACTATCACACCCCTGAACCATGAAATTTTGTAGAAAAAGCCTCGTTAGTGTTATAAAGCCCTGTGCTTCATATCAGACACACAATGCTGCTGTGGATCATCTCCATAATACTTCACAGTCTCACAACATACAGTATGTACTACATTCTTTACTTATTTCTTTAAGCATAAATAATGTCCAGACATGACATCTGTTCAAACTTGGCCTAATTAAGGCAAAACGTATTTCTCGCATCATATTTCTAAATCCTCAATCACACACAGCTACTTGTGTATTTCTTTCTTTTCATGTTGCATGCAAATAAGCACAAACCCACCTACGCCGCTCTACAACCATCGCCGAGTCACTTGGCGCAGGTATTTGTACTGACTGACTAAACAAACATAACACATACACACTTCATTATGCATGCAGGAAAAAATTCCCCTGCTATCAGGAGCAAAACTGCTTATGCTGCCTTTCCACAACCATTTAATTGATTTGTGCCTGTTTAATTACATCCGCTGACATCTATTGATCAGAATAAAACATTCTTCACGCTGATCTGCACAATATTTAATACATGCTCACATACAGGCCCGAACGGGGTTTAAATAAATTGCCACAATGCTTCATAAGGGACTGACAGGGGTTTCAGATGTACTGTACGTTCACTTTGTCTGCTCCAAAACAGCTAATTAAGATTGTACATATATTTAGGAGGGCTGTTTAAAGTGAAAGGCAGGGAAAGTGTGGAAGAAGGCGGGGAAAGTGCCCCCCCCCCCACCCACCGCCCGCCCATACATTTAACATTTAAATAATGTATAAAGATATGTAAATGTATCCTCCAAAATAAGAAAACATAAAAGCAATACAAAAATAAAAAGCAAGAATTTTTTTTAAATCAATTTATTACATTTTGTCTAATCATTTATTTATTTATTTATTCCTTTGGGATTACACTCATGTATCTTGAGCCAATGCATATTTGTCTAACCATTAGATATTAATTAAGATGCACATCAATCGGGTCAAAAATATATTTTTGATACAAGGAAACAAGGAGATATGGATTTCCAACATTTTTATTTTATTATTTTCATTAATATAAAATGTATAATATTTTATCAGTTTATACGATTTTATTTTACAAATGTATAACATATATAAAAATGCATCCATTTAATATTTTAGTATTAAATTACATTTTATATGCTATTTACATACAGTATATATAAAAAAGCCCTCATCGTGACCACCCTGTGGCTTGACATAATGTCCATTGAACCAGTGTAACAATTATAAGACAGTTTTATTAAAATTCTAATTAGTTCTTTTAAAGCGAGTCTGTACTAATCCTGTGCTAATCAAAAGCTTTCCTCCGAGGCTAATATCCATCTTTATAAAAGCTAAGGCTCGCTTCAGAGACCTCATCGAAAAGCCTTTAGCAAACACTGGGACGAGAAACAATGATCTCACTCACACGATGGGGAAAAGCGCTACAGTAAGCATCATCTCATTGAGATTGGGAAGTGATGTGAAGCTGTCGCTCATCGCTAATCTATCAGGGCTTGAATTAAACAGTCAAACACTAACTTTCATTTAATGATAATGATGATGATGATAATGATGATGAATCCTATGATCAAGCCTAGAGTTGATAGTCACATACTTTTATATTCTTACATATATTTTTTTAGAATATAGTTTCAGACTGCTGGAAGATTTTCAAAATTCAAATTTTATTTGTCACATACACAGTACGAAATGTAGTGAAATGCATAAATGTATTACGGTTTAGTTTCAATTGTTGAGGAAACACTGCGATAACAACAGAAGCAGTTTGGAGTTTGTTGAAAAGGTGAAGTTTGCCCCGTGTTCATCTCCTGAAGGTACAATATCCATTACATGCTGTAACAGTTAAATCGTAGCTGCCGGCTGGGGAGAAATGAAATCAGTCTGTACAGCCTTCCTCTCACTCTCACTCCAAGGTGAAAGAGAACGCGAGAGACACTTGGGAGATTTGGAGATTGAACTCATCCCAAAGTCTCTGTCTCTGTCTCTCTCTCTCTCTGTCTCTCTCGCTCCCACTCGCACATACACACATATTGCCTGGACACGTCCTTCCTTGTGATACTCATATAGCTGTCAACACTCAGTAATGAAGGTACACACTCACTAGCAAAGCAAACACACCTACACAGACATCAGTGCTCTGATCAGCGAACACTCGCAGCCTCCAACATCAACACCGAGGCTTCAGTAGGACGATACCGAAGCCCCATCTTTTTCTGCCTCAAGGACACACATTCCTATCAGCAGCGAGCTCACACACATTGCAGAGATGTACTAGCACAGCTGGCATGACACGTCTATAGCATCTCACACTCGCACACTTGTCAGATATCTCATCAATCAGGGACGTCTGAATTAAGAGAGAGAGAGAGAGAGAGAGAGAGAGAGAGAGAGAGACTTAATTTGAATAATTTTAATAGTAACAGCCTATTAATTATTTTTTTTTTTTATAATTACCCGAAATTGTCGTAACATTGCTGGGGTAATAAATTGTTATGTTGACATTTGCATGTATTAACAGTCACATGATCTAAATTTACGTTTTGATTAGGTTGTTTTGTTATTTATGTTTGTAATACGGTTTAGTTTTTGTGTCTTAATAGTTTTTTTTTTTTTTACTTTTTCTTTGTTTCACCTTGTGTTAATATTAGCATTAGCCTTAGCATTTAGCCTGTAGCCTAGCCACAGTCATAGTAATTATGTTTTTAGTTTTAATTTCCCCCTTCTATCTTTATCATGTTAAAACTACTCACTATCACAGAGAGGTCTGCACTTGTAAACTTGTTAAACATTTTATTTATGGATAACATTATGCTAAAAATTACAACTTAACATAGCAGTGATGCAGACTTATGACTGTTTCAATTCACAGTAACCTTTTATTAGCATGTTACCTAAAGTTCATTATGATTAATTCATCATTACTCATTACATCATTACATTCATCATTACTCATTAAAACCACCAATTACAATGTATACCGTATGTAACAGATTAATTGCATTGTAATTGGTGTCTTTATCACCTGGACATGAGGCTTAAAATAATAAAATAATAAGGGGTGAAAATTTATTGTTGCATTTATGTGTTTGCATGGAAGCATCGTTGCAATAAAACATAATATGATGTAACATTAAAGCATTTTAAAATAACTACAAGCTGTCCCAAAAGTCTCCGTACATAGGGGAAATTAACATAATTAAGCAATTACAGGCAGAACGGCAGATGCGTTAAGACGAGTTCATCCTGAGTGGGAGAGACGCCTCGTGTAAAGAAGGTTTTGTAAATAAACTTACATTTTGCTAAAGAGTGTTAATTTCCCCTGTGGATGGAGACTTTTGGGATATGCTGTAGAACAACTGAAAGGAGGAATATCATGAAAAGATCACAAGCAATCAAACAAATCCTATAAAGTCTTAGTAAAATAAACACATTATTGGAATAAATTTGGTTTAGTTTACCAATGTATCCAATAAAAATGCTGTCCTGTCAAACCACTACCTAAAAGAAGCGAGCCAATAAGAATGCAGTCCTATAAAACCCTGCCTAAAAGCAGATGGCCAATAGGAATCTTCTTCTTCTTCTTTGTCTTTGGGCTGTTCCCTTTCAGGGGTCGCGACAGCGAATCATCTGCCTCCATCTAACCCTCTCCTCTGCATCCTCTTCTCTTACACCAACTAACTTTATGTCCTCTCTCACTGCATCCATAAATCTCCTCTTTGGTCTTCCTCTAGACCTCCTGCCTGGCAGTTCCAACCTCAGCATCCTTCTATATATTCTATATATTCACAATCTCTCCTCAAAACATGTTCAAACCACCTCAATCTGGCCTCTCTGACTTTATCTCCAAAACATCTAACATGAATTGTCCCTCTGATAAACTCATTCCTGATCCTATCCATCCTTGTCACCCCCGAAGAGAACCTCAACATCTTCATCTCTGCTACCAATTCTGTCTTCTGTCTTTTCTTCAGTGTCACTGAAGTAGAGTAAAGTGGAGTATCACTGGTCTGACCACTGTCTTGTACACCTTTCCTTTCATTCTCGCTGATACTCTTTTATCACACAACACACCTGAGGCTTTTTGCCGCACACTCTCTGTTGCTCTACACTGTTGGCTCTAAGGACTTAAAGTTCTGCGCCTTCTTTACCTCTGCTCCCTGTAGGCTCACCATTCCACTTGGGTCCTTCTCATTCACACATTTCAATGAATGCATTCTGTCTTGCTACGGCTAACCTTAATTCCTCTGCTTTCCAGAGCATACCACTACTCTAGAATTTCCTCCACCTCCTACCTGCTCTCGCTACAAAGCACAACGTCATTTGCAAACATCATAGTCCATGGAGACTCCTTTGTTATCCTGTCCATCCCCATAGCAAACAAGAAGGGGCTCAGTGCCGATCCTTGATGCAGACCCAACTCCACCTTGAACTCTTCTATCACACCTACAGCACATCTCACCACTGTCTTACAGTTCTCATGCATGTCCTAAACCACTTTAACATATTTCTCTGCCACTCCAAACTTCCTCATACAACACCACAGCTCCTCTCTCTGCACCCTGTCTTACATGCTCTTTAAATCTACAAAGACACAATGCACCTCCCTATTACTGTAACTTCTCTGTACGTTTCCATCAGCATCCTCAAAGCAAATACTGCATCTGATGTACTCTTTCTAGGCATGAACCCATATTGCTGCTCAAAAATGCTCACCTCGGCCCTTTACCTAGCTTCCACTACTTTCTCCCAAAGCTTTATTTTACGGCTCATCATCTTTATTCCTCTGTAGTTGCCGCAGCTCTGCACATCTCCCTTGTTTTTGATAACAGGATGCTGATGCAAAAGATCGGCACTAATACACTTCTCCATTCCTCTGGGATCCTTTCACACTCAAGATCTTCAGACTAGTCAGAAATTCTACTGCCACCTCTTCTAAGCACTTCCATACCTCCTCTTTAACACCCTCCTCACTTCACTCTTACTGATTTTTGCTACTTCTTGCTCCACAACAGGTACCTCTTCTACTCTTCGTTCTCTTTCATTTTCCTCAATTATTAACTCTTTAAAATACTCCCTCCATCTTCCCATCACCCTCCTGGCACCTGTCAGTACATTTCCAGCCCTATCTTTAATCACATGCTGCACATCCTTTCCATCTCCATCTTTCTGCCTTGCCAACCTGTACAGATCCACCTATCCCTCCTTACTGTCCAACTTAGCATAAAAGTCCTCATATGCTCTTTGTTTTGCCGTTGCCACCTTTACCTTCACCACTTTGCTCTGCCTTTGTCCTCTTCAACTTCCTTACCACCACCACCTTTTGTTGTCTGGCTACATTCTACCCTACCAATACTTATCTCTGATCTCTTTTAGATTACAACATTGACACAAGATGTAGTCCACCTGAGTGCTTCTGCCATGTCTCCTATGTCACCCAATGTTCCTGTCAGTTTTGGAAGAAAGTTTTAACTACTGCCATTTGTTTACCACCATCTGTCCTTCTGCATTTCTGTTTTGAAGACCAAACCTGCCCCTCTCTGTTGCCTTCGCCAACATGTCTATTAAAAACTGCCTAAATCACCACTCTCTCTCCTCTGGGGATGCTCTGCATTACTTCATGTAACTAATTTTAGAACAACTTCTTCTCTTCCAACCCGCATGGGGCACATCACACCTTAAATTCTGCTTTGAGACAATGACCATTGTTAAAAGCGCTATATAAAATAAAAGTTGAATTAAATTTCCAGCTTCAGACTCATCAACCAATCTGATATTCTTTTCACCACTGGAACATTCCTTAGAACCTCCTCTTTCATTCAATTCAATTTAATTTTATTTATATAGCGCTTTTAACAATGGTCATTGTCTCAAAGCAGCTTCACAAAAAATTAAAGAATTTTTTTTTTTTTTTTTTTAGAAAAGAAAAGAAAAGAAAATATTTGGAAGTGTGTATGTGTGAGAAAAACGTGTCTAGATAATAATGAGATGAATGAATGATGAATGAAATGTCTCTGATAAGCAAGCCAAGGGTGACGGCGACAGTGGCAAGGAAAAACTCCCTGAGATGGCAATAGGAAGAAACCTTGAGAGGAACCAGACTCAACAGGGAACCCATCCTCATCTGGGTGATAACAGATAGAAATAAAATCATGTGTGTTGTGCAGGTGAAAGTCCAGTTCAGCACAGGGAGTCAGTAGGTGCAGAGGGCAGATGGGGTCTGGATCACTGGGAGCACAGGAGCAGGATGTGTAGCTCCAACCATAATAAAGCAGAATCCAGCTGGAGCTGGTCCTTCTCTAGATGCCTTAGAAACCTCGCAGGGTTGGCCTTTGTCTACTAAAGCTGGCACAATCTCCAGATGCCTCGGGATGGGTAGAAAATAAAATTCATGATAACTCCTACTCCATTTCTTTTCCTATTTACACCACATAAGACAATTTGAACCCTACTCCTAAGCTTCTAGCCTTGCTACTTTTCCACCTGGTCTCTTGTACACAGTATATGCATCTCCCTTTTCTGCATCATGTCAACCAACTCTCTTGCCTTTCCTTTTTTTCTTTCTCTGCTTATGAACATGCCTTCCTCCTCTCCAATAACAATAAAGTACTATAGGACCCTGTACTATAAGATGGACATGAGGAGTTCAGTCCTATAAGACCCCGCCCAAAAACAGCTGGCCAGTAAGAATGCAGTTGAATTAATGTATTTTCCTCATTTTTTCCTTTTGTGTAACTATTCAAACAACACAAATCTATATTGATACAAGTTCAAATTAAATCCATCAGATTGAAACAGAAAAGCATAAACTCCCTTTTTTAATGGTGAGGCCTGCATTCCTGCATTTCTCCAATGATTCCACTGTTTTCTAAAAAAAAAAAGTACAGAACTCTTTTCACACTTCTTTATTCATGAATGTGGCAGCATATGTTTCACAATTTCCAGTAAGTAACTGAGCAAATGGCAGCAAATACAGTACTGTTAGCAATTTGTACATCTTTTCTTAACACATAAATAATTCATGCAAACATTCACACTTGAGCTTTCACTCTTTTTTTCATCCATAGAAAGAAATGGCTGTCCTGTTCACGGAGTTGAAGGTGAGCATTTTAAGAATTATTCAGTAACTAGCAGTTTAAACATTTTGGCTAAAGGTAGGAAAAATGTCTAAAACACGGGGCTAGACATTCCTGAATTGAACAACAGATCGAACATACTGTATATTATCTGGCTAGTTTGGTTTTGGCAATTACAAAGTTTCAATGAATTTTACATTTTCGTCACATCCTGATGTCCTGATTGTTACAAATAAGAGCTAGCTAGTAAATTGGTGTTGTGTTTATTAGCAACAAACACAAAAAACACACTATCTAGATAGCTGATTAAGGAAAATATAGCTAAAGTTTATTGCCTTTGCTTATGTTTAACCAGGATATATACTGTATATATCTCATCTATTAATACCTCTTTCTCTCTCCCTCTCTCTCTTTAACTCTCCCTGTCTCTCTGTCGAGTATTAAATGTCTCTCCTAAGCTGCCAGTAATTCAGACCCCCTCTGCCCTCTGGTTGGAGATCTCGTCACATGGATGTCCCGTGTGGTCTGCCTGGGATGCGTGCGGTGACTGGGGACGGTTCCACTTTACCACAAAGACAGTCCTGTTCTCGGCTGATGCAGACAGCTGATCTCTGAGGACTTGTGACTGCAGTCGCTCGATAGTTCAGGACTGGAGTTTCCTACAGTCTACCTGAGCCTCCAATAACAAACTGGAATCCATATTAACTTAAACACATCGTCTGTTATACTGAACTTCCAGCCTTCTAACACACAGTATGAATGCAGATCAATCCCTGCTATCCATTATCACCCAGATGAGGATGGGTTCCCTGTTGAGTCAAGGTTTCTTCCTATTGGCATCTCAGGAAGTTTTTCCTTGACACTGTCGCCATCACCCTCAGCTTGTTCATCGGGGACAATCTTATCATTTTGATTTGTACACATTCACTTTTCATACAAACTTCCATAATTCTTTTGTTAAAAGTTTGTTATACAAATAAAATTTTATTGAATTGAATACTGTACAGTATATTTATCTATCTCCACCGGATATAAAGAGACAGTTAAAAAAAATCTATTAGTCTACTACTTTGTTCCAGTGGAAAAGTGTATAAAAGATAAAAGCAAAAAGAAACACAAATTTTATTTGAACAAACTTCCAGTCATGTCTGAGACCATAATTAGCACCAGAGATGCTGAGACTAAAAAAAGGAAAAATGCAGAAAACATCTTGAGACCGATCTTAGGTTTTACAGTTTTAAGTTAAACCTTTAAGGCATTTTCGTTTACTCACAATATAAACACATACTGTATACTGTATAGACTGTACCATTCTAACACATCCAGATGTTGCTTCGTACGGTGTTTTAGGTGCAACAATTCATTATAACTTTCTTTTTGATAGAGAGGGTTGAAAGGGTTGATAGAAATGAAATGAAATGAAATTTCAAGTATGTTAAAAAAATACTCCACTATAAAAAAAATGCTTCAATTTACCTTGAAATAATCAAGGGACCTTTCGCTCACCACTGCGTGTTAAATTGCAGTTTTCCTCAGCAGATCTCAGGGGAAATAACATTACTTTACAAGCCTTCTTTCTTTCTTTCTTTCTTTCTTTCTTTTCGACTTTTGTGGTAAGAAAATGATCAGCGCACAATCAGGTGCCTTGTGGGTAAACTTCTTAGTGCTGAGGAAATGGGTTCGTACCGGCTCTCGTTTTGCTCCCGGCTTGTTGACGTATCTGATTGACAATTCATTTTCTTTAAAGGAAATCCAGCGCCCGAGATTATTTGCGAGTGAACCTTGGATATTCGTCCAGCTGAGGCTTGTACACGCTGGGAAGGTTCCCAATTCAACAAGACGTGGGGCTTGATTCAAAAGAGTCAGTGGCTCTGAAAAACTCAATTTTCCTAATCACTGGTGCAGTTTCAGCACGGCTGGCTGCAATCCTTCTACATCACAAAACCGCATTGAGCCTTGGCCAAGCTGCCGGTGGGGAAAAGTCCTTTACCATCTACTCTCTCTCTCTCGCTCTCTCCCTTTATCTCTCTCTTTAGAAGAAGACCTCGCTGGGATTTGATTCACATTTATTGGTGCAAATGTATATGTTTTCATAGTGTCTGATTTATAAAAGTCAAGCTTGAGAGGTTTAATGAGCTGCTAGCCTGGGAACCAGCACTATATACCTTTATTTAATGCAAACTCACACTATTTTTTTACGCTTCTGGTTAATCACTAAAGTTTCCACTAATTTCATAAAAAAAAAAAATTTTAAAAAAAAGGACAGCTTTAAATTACATCCGCAGCTCTGCTTATCAGTCTTATTTATTGAAGCTCGTAAAACAGTATCGAAGAATGATCCTACTTTATCGTCCATCGAGACACTTTTATTGTCACAAATGAAACGTAAGTCTTTCTGTGTGTAAGACATAAAATTAGCCTTTTAAATGTCTGTTGTGACAAGGATAACAGTCTGCTTGTTGATTATTAACTGTTTACGTTGTTTGCTCAAGTAGTTAATGTTCACAAGACGAAGAAATCTATAATATGGATTCTGTTCATGCATTACAGTCGAGCGTATGGTTTCATGAGGTTGTAACTTTGAATAGATGAATAAATATTCTGTAATGACCGCTTTAATTTAAAACTGCATCAGGTTTTTTTTAGTGTGAATGCGGTGTAGTTTTATAAAAGAAAGCCACTAACTGGTGGTGAGTTTAAATCATAATTATAATACATTGATTTCACTTTGCCATAAGGTTGTGATTTTAAATCCCTAGATCAGTACTTGGACCCTATTTAAAGCTTGTGTAAAAAATGGAAACAACAACTTTTAAACAAGATTTTATGGTGAAAAAAAAAAAAAAACAGTAGGTTGTCAGTTAAAACCCCTGTGTGTATATTTTATTGTTCAGTTCTTGGCTTGGATTGGCAGTTCGCGGTCCCCTACCCCGTATCGCTGCTGAGTGGGATTAAAGTTCTTGGAGAAGAAACCACAAGGGTGTAGTTTCTGGTCTGGACCTCGTTGGGAGAGAACGGCGCCGACGCCCACATCCGACACGTCCACCTCCACGAAGGGTTTGTTGGCGTCTGGGTGGAGAAGGATAGGAGCGGTGGAGAAGCAGTGACACAGTTCTTGGAAAGAGGAGATGGCTACGGGTGTGAGTCGAAACGGGTGAGGTGAGGGCCTGGTCAATGCAGTTAATGGTGCTGCAACTGTACTGTAGCCCCGGATAAAGCGACGATAGAAATTCGCAAACCCAATAAACCGTTGGAGCTGTTTGAGTGTGTATTATCCTTAAACATAAAGCATAAAGTTTCAATAATGTTTCAATGAAGTATAAATACATTATAATGGTTATTGTCTTTATTGCAATATATTGCAATAAAGACAATAACCATTATATTTATATTATGGGTATATTGTATTAATAAATATAAGCACTAGTTTCCATTTTATAGAAATGTATTATTTTATATAGTGCATTATATTCCATAAGGGATCTCCTATTATTTTGTTTAAATTTAATTTGTTAAGTCATCGTACTGTGCTAAACGATTGTGAGGTCAAATCCCAAGACCACTAGCAAGAGCACCTTTGCTCAACTCCATTTCACTTCCTTTTCACTAGATAAAGCACTTACTGTATCATACACATAAATGTATACTTAAATATTTTTCATGATCCTCCCTGAAGAATCAGCTAGAGAATTGAATGCCTGATCTCACACACACACACACACACACACACACACAGAGACACACACTTTGTTCAGGGTCCATCGCTCACTGTTTGCTTTTTTTTTGTGCATATGCCTGTATAAACACGTACACATGCAGGATATAAGCTCGCCGTGCTCCGTGCTGAGCAGTGCACAGCCACACCTCTGTCCATATGCATTATTGAAAAATGCCAGACATGCCCCTAGGTTTGCATTATGAGTGTAAATAAGGCTCTGACTGTGTGCGTGGTCAGCGGCACACACACTGCATTAACAAGATAGGGGGAAAAAAATATCCTCAAATTCAAGGAGACCATTTGGGTAATGACAGGAAAATAGCCTCGGCATGTCCTTTCCACGCGTCTCCAAATGGCCCCAGAGTATCTGAGCTGTACTGCGACCTACTGCATTTACAAAATAGCCTTATTTATTTATTTATTTATTTATTTATTTATTCATCATTTTTCTTTTTTTATTATCTTATGAAATGTAATGCAGATGACACAGTCACTATGTTAATGCATGTTGATTATCATCTCATGACACAGTGTTGGAGGAGACAGGGAGGTATGTGTGTGTGTGTGTGTGTGTGGTGAAGTGGGGTGGGGGGGGGTTCATTAAAATCCAGTTATGAATAGCTTCCTAAAAACCAGACCCTAAACTTTAATAGCTGGTCATTAACAAGAGTGCTTGTGGATGTCGGCTCTGTGATTTTCGAATCATTTCACTGCAATCGGAATCATTTGCGACGTTCATCAGCGTGTGATTTCCATCAGAGATATGCCAAAACTGATGTAATGAAGAGTTAGTTATGAACCTTAATCGTGAAATAATTTTCATTTATCTCAATCGGTAAATGATCCGCAATTAACACTGTCCGTCCTTTATGAAATTTTAACGATCCGAGGTCCGTTGTGCTTGAAGAGAGACAAAACATTAAATTGTGATTAAAGCAGCCAATTTAAGAGGAGAGTAATCACTAAATGTCCGGAAAGAGTTGACGTGTCCAGTCTGTGTCTGTGCTTTATGATAGGAACTTTTATTTGGTTAGGAATTAATTAGTTTTTGCTCTTTATTTCTTTCTACTTCATTGTTTTCTTTAAAGCATGCATATAGAAATGAGCAACTGTTTCTATCAATTATAATGTTTTAAAATAAAAGAAACTAATTTGTTTCATGTATGACTCACAACATGGAATGTAATGATTAACAAATGAGTAAGATGTGTGATTCTTTAATACATTATGTATAATAATAGTATTAATAATAATAATAATAATAATAATAATAATAATAATAGCTGACTAATTGCTTTGATATAAAAGGAAATTAAACACTTGTTAAAAAGAATAATCCACTTTGAGGTGGTTTATATATCTCAATGAGAATATGGAGTTTTAATGAATTACATAATGTGTAAAAAAAAAACATATTGCATAATAAATAGTCTTTTGAGCGCATTATAGCATAATATATGGGGTACAGTATAACGGGTTCTTAATGAAGGTTTAAATCTGGGTTCATAAGCCACAGCTGCTTTCTGCCAGGGTTGCCAGATTGTCTTTCACAAAATAAAATACAGTAAAACCTCGGATTGTGAGTAACGCGGTTTGCGAGTGTTCCTCAAGATGAGCAAAAATATTGTAATAGATTATGACTTGAAAAACGAGCAAGTCCTCGGTACAAGTACCGAGTATCATGTATCATACATGCGTTTCTTGTTTTGATGCCGAGCGTCACATGATCACAACTAAGCCAACAGTTTTTCTCTCTTGTGCTGTGGAATTGTGGGTAATCGTTTCCCCTGCTGGGTCTTAGTGCGCGTCTTTTTCTGGTATAATCAACATCCGTGCATGCGTGTACTGTTTACTATAACACTGTGACCACGTGTGTGTGCGTAAAACATATTTTATTGAGTTTTTATATGCGTGTGTGTTTAGCGCGCATGTACTTTTTCTTATAACACACATGTGCGCGTGTGCAAAGCAAAAGAAAGTCTAATTTGACACCGTGCTCCTTCACACACACTCTCTTGCCTTTACACACCCTCGCCCACCCCCTCTCGGCTTTAGACACACACACACACACATACACACACACTTCTCTACACAGAAACATTGCTCTGTCGCAATTCTTTGTTAATTTTTCCGACAAAACAGTTTTTCCGTTAATGTGTGTGTGTGTGTTTGTGTGAAAATCAAATAAAAGAGGAGAAAGGGTGTGTATGATGAGAAGAGGGAAGGTGGAGGGGCTAAGAAAATTAAATTTGTTTTATTTTTACTTTATATTTTGTGTTAATTATTTTTATGTATTTATTTTTTGGATCTGTGGTACGAATAATTTGAGTTTCCATTATTTCTTATGGGAAAATTTGCTTTGATTTACGAGTGTTTTAAAATACGAGCTGCTTTCAGAATGGATTATGCTAAAAATTAAACTAGAGACATTTTCAGAGAAATTGTGAGGTAGAGGCGGAGATACAAATTACATGGGAAAAATTGTGAAAATGGCTTTTTTTCCCCATAGAATTAAATAGGAAATGACTATGCTGTTTTCTGGAGGAATATCTTGGGAATTGTTCGTTATCACGGACCCAGCTGAGTTTAAAATAAGTTTTAAAATAAGATTCATTGGGGTTTGTACAAAAAAGTAAGATTTGGGGAGAGAACAATGAATGTAGTATTTTGCTGCTGTAGTCTTTCTACACTCTAGAATCCTATGGATTTTTGAAGTATTTTTGATTGTATTGATTTAAATAATCTGTCCCCCAAAATAGTAGAGATTTTCGAGTTGTCCAGCAAAAACAAACAAGCTAGGGCAGCAGGAGCAAAGCAAACAAAGCAGGATAACCAAATAACTGTGCATTCTCTGCCTTTTCTGTACTGTTCTTCCATAGCTATTAACGGTTGGATTTTTTTAGTGGTGTGTGTTCAAAACTGAGGGAGTTATAACCAAAAAGAAAAAATGGGAATTTTGGGGAAACCATTTGTCACATTCATTAGAAACAGAAAAGCACAAGATTCCTGGGTTGAGAATGTCTGGGTTGCTTCATGGTCCCATCCCTTCATTGTTATGACCCGCATTATTTGACAATGTTCTGTGATTTAAAAATTGCATTAACAGGCCCTGAGTAGCGCAGAGATAAAGTGCTCGCCCTATCATCCAGCGATCGCTAGTTTGCATCCTCGGTGATGCTGTAGTTTTCCCGCAGCTAGGAGGTTTAGAGAGAGAGGATTGGTCGATCTCTCTCAGCGTCAATCTCTCGATGTCATCAATCACAGCTCTACAGACAATCAGGAGCATGTGAGGAGCGGTTTAAAAGGTTGCGGTTGGTGCCTTCATATGGCTCGGAGGTCTTCGCCCTCCCTGACTTAGCAGTTGCCTTAACGTGGAGTAATGATGGGTAGTGATTGGATACAATTTTTTCTGAGAAAAAATCATGGGGAGAAAAAAGATAAAACATTTGCACCAACAATTGTAAGTCTGCCCCTACTTATAACAAGAAGGATTCATTTCTAATAGACAAAACATGAATCAGGTGCCCTGGGAATGCAACCATGGTGGTAATGATGCTGATCGTGTTCATTTATTTATATTTGTTAAAACTATCAGTAAAACAGATGGCATGAAAGGACAGCGATCTGGATGGATTTCACAACTAACAAATAAAGCTAAAATAAACTGTGAAAAAATATGCCCGCGAGAAGCAAAGGCCAGCTTGTCCGGTCCGATGCCAGAGAAAAGTCAATTCAGCACAAATCACTGAATAAATTAAATGTGGGCCGGAAGAGAAAAGCACCAGTACTCCCAGTTCACTGCAGCCTGATGCACATGTGGCCCTGCAGGCAAAGAGCTCAAATTGCCGCCCCAGCCTCCAAATCCCTGGACCCCAATGTGAACAAACGCCCATGGGATGTACCGGACCAGCTAGTCCAATTCACAATGCCCCACCCTGTAAAGTACAGAACCCAGAGCATCTGCTGCCAATGTCTCTGTGCCAGACACCACTGCACACCCCAAGAGGAAACCCAAATCCTAGGTCGTGTTATTGTAGATGCAATAGGTTTAAACAATCAATAAACAATTTAAACGATCGTTCAACATGGATCTTATTTTATAATATCATTGTCCATGGCAACCTGGTGTGTGTGTGTGTGTGTGTGTGTTTTTAACAAAACAATAGAACATTATTGATAGTAGTAATATTGTGTAAAAATATTAATTATAATTTAACAAGATCAAATGTTTCTAATTAGTATTGTTCTCTTTTGCAGCCGAAGTGGTGATGTGTGGGAGAAGATCACCTGCGTCATTCATTCTCTCTCTCTCTCTCTCTTCCTCCCTCTCTCTCTCTCCCCCCCTTCCAATGTCAGAATGTCAGGCATGCTGTTTATGTCTCTGTCCATTTCTCCGAGGCGTGTGTGGGAGTCGAACCCTGTGGTTCGGGTCATCTGCAGTGTTGGTGAGTCACACACTCTCCCGGCTCGTATCGCACGCTGAGTGAAGGCCCGTACGACCCATACGACCTTCACGACCTCTCCAGGCACCAGCTGACATCATCTCCAGCCACGATCCTGTACACAGGGAAGGTTAATGCTGGTGAAAGTGGACGCTTTAATAAACATAATGCCGGTGATCTGCGCCGGAGCCGAGTTCATGTTCGATTTGTAAAAGCTAGCAGAAGGGCAAAAAGGCTCTTCGAACAAAAAGTTATAGAACAAAAATAAAAACTACAATCGTATCTGATTAAGATGCTACAATCAGATATGAGGGCTGATTTCAAAGCAACAGAATACATTGTGTTACAGTTGGCTTGTGCTGAAGCTACAATTCTAATGTACTGTAGATAAACTGCAAAGCAAGATTTTCAGTTTGGGATTAAACAGCATAAAACCACTAAACACTAAACTGTTCACAGTAAAAAGCACTAAATACCCGTTGAGTAACTAAGCCCAACTCATATAATTTAAGCAAACCAATGGCACCCTTTTAAAGGAGGAAGATATCCACAGTGCAGTATGTACGGGGGCTGATGAGGTGGAGCAGCCGAGCTCCATTATTGCAAGTCAAACTTGGACTTTCTAGTGAATAAAGGCGTCAAAGTGATTAAAATTTACAGAAGACTTTAAGCACAGTACAGCGATGAGACTCTTAGCTGCAGTAAACCGTCTGAATGGTGCAAACATTTTAAAGAAGGCTTCACGTGCATGAAAGACGATCCCGTCCGAGGTGGCTCGGAGCTCAGAGCGGTCGTTCCCATCAACATTCACTGAAAATCAGCAGATAACTTTTCCAAGAGACACATCAGTATGTGTGAACTGTAAACAAAATCATTCACCTACACCACTGACAGGTGCTGGGGTAAACTCGTTTAAGGATGTGTGCCCTTTTTCGCAGACACACACTTTACATAAAAATCAGTCTCTTTTACACGTCCTCAACACGTTACCGCACACGCGTTACTCCATGCCATGTGCAAGCACGTTTAACTCACACTCTTGGCGGAATGTGATCACGCTGAATGTGACAATCCTGACTCATGTTGTGTGAGAATGGCCTGGTGAGCGCTTAAAAACAGCCGCACATAAAAACAGACTTGCTGTTTATACTAAATCCTGGCTACAAGCACCACGAGAGATATGACAAAGATGCATTGCTCAAGCGAGAGCTTTTTGTCACTGATCTGGCGAATAGAGAGATTGCACATTCAGAAATAAAAGCATTAAAAAATGTGCGTTTAAAAATAAATCACAATTCATATTTATACTGCGGCATGTTTGCCTGGAAATGTTCCACTTTTACCCATGAACAAGCTAATGCTAAACGATGAGTTGGTTGAACAAATTGCAAATTAAAGACTATGATATATTTTAGAATATGTTCATAAAATGACAAATTACATAATAATAAAAAGAAACAAAAAGAACATATATAAATATATATATATATATATATATATATATATATATATATATATATACATCCATGAGCCATAACATTCATTCATCTTCTGTACTGCTTTATTCTGTATTCCGGGGCACAGGAGCCTACAGGTTACCCCAGGAGACTCAGGGCATGGAGCATGGTACACCCTGGACAGGGTGCCAATACATCGCGGGGCACCCATACATTACAGGCCATTTTGGGAAGGCAATTAACCTAATCTGCATGTCTCTGGTCTGTGGGGGGAAACCAGAGTATCCAGAGGAAACCCACCAAGCATGAGGAGCACCACACACACATCTGAGGTGGGAATGAAGCCCTCAACTCTAGACATGTGAGGTGCTAACCACTACACCACCGTGCCACCTGAGCCATAACGTTACAACACAAAACGTGCATGGCTCCTCTAGCTCTCTAGGGTTGTGCTGTGATGCCTGACACCAGGGTATGTGGATCCTTTTGGTGTTGTGGGTTGCGAGGTGGGCTCTCCACAGATCAGACTCTTTGTCCAGCCAATTCCATGGGTTCTTGGCCGGATTGGGATCTGGGAAGTTTGAAAGGCCAGGAATGCTTTGCCTCCTAGTTATACAATTTCCCTTTGGGATTAATAAAGTACTCTCTACTAATAAAGTACTATCTACTTCTCAGAAGCCAACCTTCACACGTGCTCTATTCTGTTGTGTGGCAACACTGAGGTTAACTGAGTCTCGCCGAGCGCCCGAGGTTCTGCTTGCGAAGTCCGGATCGTTCCGGCTGAGATGAGGAACTTGACTTCGGTGCTGAGAGTGTGTGATTAGTGTGCAATGAGCCAAGAGTTCTCCTCCTCCACCTGAAAGAGCTCTGGGCACCTAGATAAAAGCCACCGTATAAAAGTAATCTATCAGCCGCAGATGTTATTAGCTGTGAAATTGTTCACACCGTGTCCTGGTGTTAGGCCGTCTGCACCATCATGGTCAGACAGGTCCGGCAGACGTGGATGGAGTGTGTGGACAAATGAGACACACAGACAAAACAGTGCAGTGCGGCAGCATAAAGCAACAGTGTTCGCAGCGACGGTGTTTATAGCCAGATGATGGATGGACTGATCTAAGCAGATTTCCTTTAAAGGAAGTTCCTTTTATTTGATTTGCTTGATTTTTTTTTTACTTTTATGAAAGGAGTCTCCAGTGTGAGTGAGTGAAGCTATACATCTTTTTTACGTTACTGTATGCTTAAACATTTAGTTGGGTGTCCAGTGTGTGTGTGTGTGTGTGTGTGTGTGTGTGTGTACAGAAAAAATCTTGAGGAACAAAATCCTTGCTTTTTGAAACATGAATTTTTTTTCATGTTTGTATTGGCTAAGGTTTAAACAAGCTAGGTAGATTGTTAGATCCCCCCTTATGTGACCTCATATAAGCACAGACCCTCCCCCAGCTTGTTATTCAGCTCTGCTGTTCTCTGCAAGGGCGTGGCTCAGCTGTTACTCATGTACATAAACACTGAAATGGTAAATTTAAACGAGGAGTGAAACAGATATGAAAAAAAAAGGTATCTGAGGTTTTTTTTTTTAGCTGGAGCTCTGACACCAACACAGAGAGCTCTGGGACGTGTGTTAAATAAATAAAAAATTTAAAAAATGGGACCTTTAAGATTTTTAACATGTTGCTAAAAGAAATATGAGTGTATGCTTAATTTTTTAACAGGAAGAGAGAAAAGTAAAGCGGGGCTGGTAAGGGGAAAGACTGTTTATTGCTGCTATAACGTAAGTGAGAAGAGAAACTAACATCTAAAAATTTAATTAAAATTTTATTTGTCACATCCACAGTCATACACAGTACGATATGCAGTGAAATGCTTTGACAACTGCTCCTGACCTTATGATAAAAGACCTTCAAAATAAAAGACTAAAGAATAGGCAATAAATATAAAAAATGAAATGAAGGGAAATTTAACTAAAAAGGTTGAAATAAAATATAAAATTAACAATTTAAATAAAATAATATAAAACAACATAACTGTACAGAACAAATATACAACATAAGAAAAATATGGGGGAAAAAAAGAAAAAAATATGAGACATCTGTGTGCTACCTCTGCTTTATCACACCACTATATCATTGATTATTTTTCTGTAAAAGCGTGAGACGAGGTGTTTCCTGCTTGTATAAATGGAATTACTGGAATTAACTACAAACACAAGCCACTAGTTGAGCGATGACTTTTGTGTGTGTGTGTGTGTGTGTGTGTGTGTGTCTGAGTTTTACTCAGTCAACAGATGGGAGTCATTCTAAGATGAACTAGATGATGATGATGATGATGATGATGATGATGATGAATTATTCCTCCCAGCATAACATTATTATACTAACTGACCTTTTATATAGTGCTCACTTCCCAAAGTCCCCAATGGTGTATAAACCTGATAATGTCCTGGTGCAAAAAAACACACACACACACACACACACACAATCCTGCGGTGGCTCTCTAGGGGTTGCCTAGTTACCAGACTGTTGCCTGTCATGACTCCTTGACCCTTGTCTTGTCTCTTGTGATTTGAAACGTCTGCTCTTCTGCCGCACAAAAGCGTCTTGAAGGTGGGACAAAAGCATCAGCATCATCACAGAGACGATCCGGACGGCAGGACATCGGGAGACACGATGTCACAAGCGGTCACTGCTCAGAGACACCTTGCTCTTATCACACATACAACAACATTTTCTTTTCTTTTTTTTCTTCCTCCCTTTCCTGTTTCTTCCCCGCAGCTTCTGCAGCAGGTTAAACGACTTCATTTGCATCGGAATGTGCAGAATTTGCGTTCTTTCACTAAACCTGCAGAATGATGTATGATATTTTAATATCCCCAGCTCTGTTTGGAATAATCTCTTACCTCTGAAGGTAGAAGATTATTTACTTGCGGGTTTAGAGATCTGCGGTGTGTGTGTGTGTGTGTGTGTGTGTGGGAAGAAATTTACTGTATAAACCTAACATGAAACACATAAATACAGCTTTCAAGCTAAAAAAATTGACTTTGCTTTATTTTTGGTAAACTTTAAAAAAAAATCGTCAATATTAACACGTTAACGCACGTGATTAGTCTAGAAATTTGAACCTGTGACTATTTTTTTTAACAGAAATGAATCATATGACCAAAGTTTGACCCTATTGGCAGCGCCGTTACACGAGCACTTGTGATACAGGCACCTTTAGCACGAATAATAAGATGACTGAGGAAACGAATAAGCACCACACCCTAAACATGCACTGTGGAGAATCATTTACAGACACTATACTGAAAGAAAAAAAAAAAAAACCCTCTTGAGAGATCAGTGTGTGCACTCGCAGCCTTGAAGGCATTCATCCTGACAATATTTCAGGCCGTAATCTTGTCTCTATGGCCATTTTGTCACGTCGTGTTTCGGCGATGACGAATTGAAGCGCAGCGGCGTGAGGCCCGCTCTGCTCCGAGCCCAGAGATGCCTTGACATTTATTGTCTCAATGCGAGGATAACGCTTCCGCCCTGACGCGTATTTCAGAGCCGGAGTGAAGCGTAACCCTCACTCCTGCTCACTCTCACTGTATTCTCCGAGGCCCTTGTCTGGGACGGTTACACCACTGCAGTACGGTTGGTGTTTTAAGGTGTCCTTGCCTGTAATTAAAATTTCTTATCAGCCGAGTGTCAGGGGCAGCCGAGGTTCTGGCAACAAATCAAGAGAAAATAATTCACTGTGGAGAGATTGGTTATTACTCGCTGTATTATATGTGCTTCAAACAAACAATAGATAAGCTCTGTGTGTGTGTGTGTGTGTGTGTGTGTGTGTGTGTGTGTGTGTGTGTGTTTGCGTGAAAAACATTGCAGGCCATCAATTAGTATAGAATCTGATTACAATCAAATCATCTGAAATATGTACAGTACTTGGATCTATCTATCTATCTATCTACAGTATCTATCTATCTATCTATTGTTTGTTACCTAATGATTTGATATTAGCTGCTTGTTCGTTTTATTTATTAATGTTTTTATTATTTTTTATTTATTTATTTGCAAAGTAATTATATTTTAATTGTAGATTATTTTTAATTAACTAATAAATTATTTAATTTTATTTATTTGGCATGGGGTGAGTCATTTATTTGTGAATATTGTTTTTAATCTTCATATTTAGTTTCTTTTTGCATTCATATTTTGTAAAATCTATAAATTTATAAAAATAATATTTTGTATGGTTTATTTATTTTAAACTAATTACTGTTGTTTCATTGAGGTTTTATTTATTTATTTATTTATTTATTTATTTATTTACCCTTCAAAGTACTCAATTCTAAAGGTATATTCTCTCTCTCTCTGCCCCCCCTCTTATAAATTTATTTATTTGCATAGAAATAAAATTTTAATTGTGCATTATTTGTTCATTAAATAATGAATCATTTAATTTTATTTTATTTAGTTGGCAGGAGGGGGGAGTGAGTTAATTATTTGTGAATAAAGTTTGTAATCTTCATATTTTTTATTTTACCTTTTTATTTTATTTTATAATGTTCATATTATTAATTTATAAAAGTAAATAAATAAATACACAACCATTGTTCTATTTTTCATGGTTTATTAATTTCAAACTAATTATCGTTGTTGATCTTTTAGCTATTTATTCATCCTTCAAAGCACTTGATTCTAAAGAGATAGTTTTTTACTTTCTCTCCCTCCCCTATCTTATTTATTTATTTCAATCATTCACAATTTATAGTTCTATGTAAATCTTGTGAAAGGCAATTCCATGCAAAACTCAGCCTTACTAAAAGGAAAAGAAGTCAGCATACTACAAAGAGTTTTTACCAAACCACACTGATCCACTTAAATACAGTACATACAAACTATATAGTAAATTAAAATACATCTCCTTATGCTTTTTGTCCCGTCCATAACCCTGGACTCTTTTGCAATTTTTTTTTTCCAAATCACCTTCCATTGAATTTTTTTTTTCTAAACCATATCATATGTAAATATTTATATCGAAATATCGATTTTCTTTAGCAGCGAGCCAGTTTGCATTTAATTTAGATTGAATGTAACTTATTTGTTTATAAACAAAAAGATCCCAGTGTACAGAGTGCCATATTAAAGACAGTTAATGAGGAACGTTTAGCAGCGTATACACGTCTGTGTGCTAAACATCAGCGGAACCACGGGACTAGGGAGAGACGATAGAATGTAAACATGTCATTAGTGCAGTTCAGCTGTGCTGTGTGTGTGTGTGTGTGTGTGTGTGTGTACACCAGTAATTACAGTTTTAGTTGGAGTTGGATGATTTTGAGAAAACTGTAATGCGCTGCTGAGGGAAAAAATGTTGAAGTTGCGGACACACGGGATGACAACAAGGCAATGACTTATTTATTTATTTTTGCTTTTGTTCATTAATTAAGTATGGAAGAGGATTAGTGCCAAGATAAATAAAAATAAAATAGGAAGAGTTTTGACTTTAACCTCAGAATTTAGACTTTAGTTTAAAGTCTGAGTTTTAAGGTATAAAATAGTCAAAATTCTGAGTTTAAAGTCAATTAGATTTTGTTTATTATTTGATTTTTTTATGGTGGACCTAATTTTAGTAGGTGCTGTGGATTTATATATATATATAAAATCCACAACACCTACTAATATATATATATATATATATATATATATATATATATATATATATATACACATTTTGACTTGAAAAACGAGCATTGTCTTGGTTTACGAGCACCAAGTATCATGTATCACGCATGCGCTTCTTTATTTAATGCTAAGCGCCACGTGATCACAACTGAGCCAACAGTTTTTCTCTTTCTTGTGCTGCGGGTAATCATTTCCCCTGCTGGGTCTTAGTGCTCGTCTCGTACTGGTATAATCAACATCTGTGTGTGTGTTTTTCTCTCTCTCTTTCTCTCTCTCTCGCCTTTACTGTGTGTCAGTGTTTGAGTGTTTGAGTGTGTGTGTTTCTTTCTCTTGCGCTGCAGAGTGTGTGTGTTAGGTGTGTGCGCACATAATTTGACACCGTGCAGGTTCGCTTGCACACTCTCTTTCCCTCTCTCTCTCTCTCTCTCTCTCTCGTCATTAGTGTTTGTCAGTGATTGAGTGGAAATTTGACACCATGCCAGTTCACTCTTGCTCTCTCTCACCTTTAATGTGTTTGTGTGTATGTGTGTGAGTGTTTGTGTGTGTAAAACAGAGAGGGGGTGCTTCACTTACACACAACTGGCACGGTGTAAAATTACGCACGCGCACACACATAACACACACTTAGCAGCGCAACAGAGTGAAAAACACACACACAGGGCCTGTGCGATAAATGGAAACACTTATCTGTCGGGATTTATTCTTACTTTTTTTAAGGTAACGTGCAGGTTAATTTGTTTTATTTTTACTTTATATTTAGTGTTAATTTTTTTGATGTATTTATTTTTTTGGGCTGTGAAACTAATAATTTTAATTTTCATCATTCCTTATGGGAAAATGTGCTTTGATTTATGAGTGTTTTGAAATACGAGCCTGCTTCCGGAACAAATTATGCTCGTAATCCAAGGTTCTTACTTAGAAATCATGGAGGGTCTACAATTTTCAGTATAGGTGCATTTCCACTGTAAGAGACAGAATCTAAAAAGAAAAATCCGGAAACACATTGTATGATTTTTTTAACAATTTATTTTTTTTTAATGAAAGCAAAATAACAGGTCTTTGAGGGTCAGAAATCTGGCTGATAAGCAAGTGATCAAAAAATCATACAATTTAATCAATTTGATGGGATACTTATTACTGTATATATATATATATATATATATATATATATATATATATATATATATATATATATATAAAAAAAGAAGAAGACGAAGAACAACAGCAAAAAAATCCTATCAGTCACAATTTAAGGATCAGACCAGCTGTATTTTCTTTTCTTTTTTTCACAACAACTTCAAGTTCAACAAGCCTCTTGTTAAGAATGTTAAATTTCACATGATTATCCCATCATGAGCTCAGGGATCCCTGCAGGTTCGGCAAACGCCCAGGACTCACGCTTTTCTTTGTAAGGACAGCGGTTTCCTAGAAAAACAGGTCACACTCTGAGGAATGACCTAAAAAAGAGCACGGGTCCTGTGGGAAATGCACAATTTCTTCTTATTTTTCTGCCTCCAAAGAAGACTCACCTCCATTACAGAGGTGTGTGAATTCCCCACGCAGTGCAGCGCTCACCTCCTCATGACCCTGTAATCTGCTGATTTTATAGGAGGAGCTCGTCTAAATCTTACGTTTTTATCGCAAATCATCAGATCAGCATTTCTTAGTTTAATTTGTTTTCGTCTATGTCAAAATCTATCTATCTATCTATCTATCTATCTATCTATCTATCTATCTATCTATCTATCTATCCATCCCTTCATCATCTCAACTATCTATCCATCCATCCATCCATTACTACATTCAACAATTTTTCCATTCACAAGTATACTGTATCCAAAGATCCATTCATTAATTTATTCAACCATCAGTCCATCCATACATTCATCTATCTGACACTTCATCCATGCATTCAACCATTCATTCATCAATCCCTCCGATTTCCACTGATTATGCACAAAGCAGAGAAGACCCTGGATGGAGTGCCAACCTATCACAGGGCACACACTCTTTTTTGGGCTACTGGAAACAGTTGTCTACGCCATTATAGGGACCATGAGTATTATGATTTTTCATGAATGCAGTTTGTATTAAATTTAATATATATTTAATATGTAAAATACTACAGTTCATTTATTTTAACCATTAAACAGCCTCTTAAACAACACTCCTCATTGGCTGGTAACCGGCAAACCTACATGATGATACATATTAAATGTGTGGATATGCCTTCAAGAATCATGATATGCTATCTTTGTCGTACAGTACCCTTTCTGTTGGTGTTCGAGTGTTAGTGGTGTAGTGAGCATGGCAGCTGGTGAAAAATCTCCAAATCTCCAAACGAGGTGTTCTGTCCGTGCATGACTCACCCCGATAACCCACTGATCTACAAACCCTGACGTTAAGCATCTGCCCCACTTACTACCAAGCAGCAGGATGCTAAAAACACAGGCCTGACTTTAGCTCAGCATTCAGATTTAATTTATCCTGTAGCTCGGCAGGCGGAGGAACACGGGGGAGACGCTTAAGAGGAGCTCAGAGTGGATTTGAAAAAAGCACATCAAACAGCCGCTGTCACAAAATTCCTCCAATACAAAAAGGAGCTGGAAATGACGGCGAGGCTTTGATGTATAGTTTTCTCCTGCCTTCTCGAACTAAAATCTTATCTCTAGTAATGCTAAATCTATGCAAGATGGGATCAGTCTCTAAAAAAGTGTTCCTGGTTCTTTTTGGGATGCTGGAAGCAGTCCTCACGTGAACCTCTCGGGAAACAAATGCTAGCTTTGCAATGAAAGTGATGGCACGAGAGCATTTCAAACAGACACTGCTTTAGGAGAAAAGGAAAAATACTGTCAGTATTCTGTAGGACATTTATTTTAGATTAGAAAACTCAAGTTTGAGCTCTTTTTTCTAGTTTGACACTGACTTCATATCTGACATCATACTGAGTAAGAAAAATAACTCAGAAATGAATTATAATAAAAGTGGCACACTGGCGTAGTGGTTATCACTGTGGCCTCGCACCTGCCAGTGTTCTCCCCCTCGTTCATGGGTTTCCTCCAGGTACTCTGGTTTCATCTACAGTCCAAAGACATGCAAAGTAGGCTGATTTCCTAGAGTAGTGACTGTAGTGTAGGGGTAGCTCAGTGGTTAAGGCATTGGACTACTGAAGATCCCAGGTTCAAACCCCACAACCACTTAGTTGCCACAGTTGGGCCCTTGGGCAAGGCCCTTTACCCTCAACTGCTCAGATGTGTAATGAGATAAAAATGTAAGTCGCTCTGGATAAGAGCGTCTGCCAAATGCCGAAATGTAAATGTAGTGTGTGTGTGTGCCCTGCAATAGATTGGCACCCTGTCCAAGGTGTACCCCACCTAGTTTCCAAAGTCTTCTGAAAGAGGATAAGTGCTATAGAAAAGGAATAAATAATAATATTGAGTAAAAGTAGGATTTATTAACTAGTTAAAGGCATATTTACTATGAGGGTCGTTTAAGTCAAACTGGGACTTGTGATAAAATTTATCAATTTTCATGAATAAAGCCATAAAAGTGATTGATTTTTACAGAAGACATTAGCCACAGTATGATCATGAGACTCTTAGCCGCAGTAAAACAAGCATTTTAAAGCAGGCCGTACACCTGTAAATGACGATCGGGACCGCGGTGGCACGAAGTCCACTGCAATCGTAAACATCGTGAACATAGAGTGAGTGGAACACCTTGAAAATTGATGAATTACATTTTTGCAAAAACGTGAAAAGTGTGAACTGTACACACAATCATTCACCAACACCACTTAGGAACTTGTCTGGGAGTTATCGCCACAACCCCCCCGTGCAGTCCTGACCTCGCTCCAAGCCATTTCCACATGTTTGGGCCATTAAAGGAGTTCCTTAGAGGTCGCCGTTTTAGACATTAAGCAGGCAGTCTGATAATACTGAGATAACTTTTTACATTGATGGCGTTCTCCCAAATCGCCCAGTTTGTTTCTCCTTAAACAAAAATGTAAATTTTTTTTTTTTTTTTTTTTACATAGAGTTTTTAAAGCTTCTCAAAAGCTTTTATTTGTTTAAAAATTTTTACTGTATGTGTGAGGGAATCAGTAAATGCACACTGAGAATTTATTAAGTAGCAGGTGTTCTAGGGTTTCAGTTGTAGAGCACTTAAACTAAAATAACCATTTGCCTTTATTTTAACCTGTTCTCAGAGTCCATGCTGCTCATGTGAGTAACAGAAATGTTGCTTAGAACATCAGCAAATTTACCCAGTTTTTGGAAAATTCAACTTTTTCTTGCATGGATTTAGGTGTGTAACCTTTCTGCTTTAGCGTGAGTGAAAAGTTTTGCTACTTAACCTCCTCTTCAGGAACTGATCTTGAGGACCATGTATATAAACTTTTTGATTCTCCCCAAGGGAAATTTGTTTAAAGTATAATATTTACCATGTACATATGCCGTGTGTAGTTGCACCAGGAATCGCTGAAGCAGTATAACAGCCTCCTCTGGTATTTACTCCAGAGTTAATAGCGTAGCTTAGAGGATGAAAGACGATGGACGGACGCTTGGAAATTGCCCACGCAGCTATTGCTGACTCTCATTAATTGCTGGTGGGTGGATTGGGCCTTTGGCCTGGTGAGAGAAAGTCTAAAATCAGATAAAAGTAGCAACTCAAGCGTTATTAAAAGCGAAAAAACACAGCTGTGCGTTTACAACTCCGTGTTTTTTCTGAAGGGAAATATTAACTGTTGTCGTTTTTTTAATCAAACCTTCATTGTGCTTCATAATTCGAGGCTCCCTTGCAAATCAATCACATCGTATCAAAATGTTTAATTGATGTATAATTTCCAGGAGATGGCATTTAAAAGATTTCTAAAAACAATTTGACAATAGAGGCATGTGGTGACTTTATTTAAAAACATAAAATAAATGTCACCAGTTCACGTGTGTGAAATGAGTTGATAATTGTCGCAGCTGCTTACTCAATCATGTTTTACTTTATTTTCTTTTTTAAAAATTAAAAGCATGCATCTGACTCGTTTCTTGGCAAACCAGGCAGTTAGCTTGAAAATAACTATAAAGCGGATGCTGACGGCGAGAACGGTGATTCAGCACGCACTGCTCATCCCAAAAGAGCATCTCGGCTAATTATAAACTTGATCAGGGTCCAGAATCTTTAATCCTTAGACCCAGGGTTCACGACTGCAGCCCAGATGAGCTGATGCTATCAGGCATTAGCGTATCCATACCGATTAGTACATAGCCCCTAAAGGGACACGGGAGGAAAAAATACTAAAGAGACATACCAGGGGAAAAACAAAACAGAAGTGTAAGTAAGGAAAATAAGAAAACAAACTGAATAACAAATACAAAATAATTAAAGTAACAATTGCGCGAGTTCCTGCTCAATCCGGCTTTGGTTACTTAATTCATCTTGAATTAGAAAAATTCAGTCTCGTCTATGACCATGCCCACATGTTGCCAGGTATTTAAAAAAAAACGGAGATTTTTATCTGTTTTGGCGTTTTGTCTACAAGCAAACGCAGTTTTGGTTGTTAAAACCGGAGCTCTTAGAAAACTCTTAAAAAACTGTTAAAAGTGAAGATTTTCCAAATCTCGGTTGTCAGTGGTGTTTGTGAGGACAGGTGAAACAGAGACTTTGGCTTGTTGTAACATCACCTTGTGTGCCAATGATGTCATTATCTGTGTGCTAGTCTCCTTGAATTGATGTCAACTTTGTTTAAGAGGATATTTTCTGTAATATTGAACTTGCGTACTAGTAAACTAGTGACTGTGTTATTGTTGCTTGCTCAAGTTTTTACCTGCATGTGCTTACACTTACACATTACGTTAACAAACAGAGGTGCCTGAATGCACTACGAAGCTTACTGTTGCTACATACTGTACACAACTCCAAAAAACACAGAACCCACAATTTTGGACGAGACCTGGTCGGACTTCTACAAAGTACAACCAATTTATGACATTTTGTCTAAGCTTCTGATTGTCCCCCTGTTGATTAGGGATGTGGACAAAGATATTTTTAACATGTAGGTCCAAATAGAATAACCTTTGTTTTAAAAAGTGCCACCTCTGTGTGGACATGGCCTATGATTGGCTAAAAATCTATAGCATGATGGGGGACCTGAAGTCGGTGTGTTTTCTTAGTGTCAAACTACGCTAAATGTATGTATAATTAAGCATCGTTCTCGAGACCACCTTTTCAAGCAGACTTGGGCATGGTTCCTAGTGCAGAATGTTTGTGTTCTGACTGATCGAAATAAACCAGATTTAGGGGTCAAGTGTTCTTAGAAATGATACCGGAGACCTGATGTGAACACGCCCTTACTGTAGTTACAAAACTTAAGGATAAAGGCAGGACTTAAACTGTGGAGTTTAGGCACAGTTAGATAACATTCTGGTTATAAATTTATTTTTACTTAATTTGTGTGATATGCAATGAAATGTTTAAATGCATGTTTTTGGCCTAGAAGAAAAAGATAAGATAGAATAAGAATATAGAAAGATATAAGGATTTTCCTGCAATAGTTAAAAACAGAAATTGCACTAAAAAAAGGTTTTAAAATTAATAATATATCGGTAATATATATATATAGGTAATATAAAACGTTAACATGATTAACAAGATTTATATTATGTCCATATCACCATAAAGGGACTAAAAACATATGTCTTTATCAAACAAATAAAGAGAATGTGGAGTGATCCGTTTCCCAGGTTGTGGGGGTGAAGGTTAGCCGTGTTCATGGTTAATTAAAATAATGTTGTTGTATGTAGGTGTTCTGGTGTTTTCTTATAAACACCTTCCTTTAAATTAGTGATGCTCCTCAGGGAGTGTGTTTTCTTGCTTATCTCAACTAGTGATGAATAAACTGTTGTTAAACTCTTCGCCAAATTTGTTATTCGCACGTGTCTGATGTGTCTGACAACATTGATGGACTGCAGAAGATATTTTAGGCAGTGTGAAGTCTACAGCCTTTTTCCAGGTCGATACGGAGAAAAACATTTAATTATTTTTTCACGAGTCAGTCTATTTGATAAAGTCTTTTCCACCTTCTTTTTAACTGAGAAGGTGTTTTAAAAGTGTGTGTGTGTGTGTGCGTGCGTGCGTGTGTTTTACATCCTGAAGCTGATTGGTGTTTTGTTTCTGGTCATAAATGCCGGGAATTGCTTGTGGTTTTATGATAGTCAGTCGCTCTCTCAACATCGAACCGTAAAAGAGCTCAAGGTTAGAAAGAGGACTGATGATGGATAAATCCGTTTATATGAACAAGTGCACGTGATATGTTTGATTTCCTGCCATGGTGTACAATCAAAATGATTGAATTTGCGATATTTTTGTATGTTCGACCAGCATGTGCGCTTTAACAGTACTGTATGATAGTCTGTCCTTTATAACGGTAAGCATGATACTGTAGTGGGACATGTGTGAGAAATAACATAACTGTTTATATATACAGTACTGTACACATCAATCAGCCACAACACTAAACCAACCTGCAGTAATAGTGTGTAGTTCCCTTCGTGCCACCAAAACAGCTCTAAGGGTATCAAGGCCTGGACTCCACTAGACCTCTGAAAGTGTGTGTAGCTGCAGCCAAACGTTTTGCGAATGAGACAAATATTAATTTTCACAAATTCTGCTGCTTCTTTGTTTTTTGGATCTTTTTGTCAGATGTTACTCTGGTAGGCGGCACAGTGGCTTAGTGGTTAGCACGGTTGCCTTGCACCTCCAGGGTCTGGGTTCAATTTCCAGACAGGTTTGATTCCTGTCTTTGTGTGCATGGAGTTTGTATGTTCTCCCTGTGCTTGGTGGGTTTCCTAAGGGTACTCTGGTTTTCTCCCACAGTCCAAAGACATGCAGGTTAAGCTAACTTGTGTTTTCAAATTGCCCATGTGAATGTGTGTGCCCTGCAATGGATTGGCACCCTGTCCAGGGTGTACCCTGGCTCATGGCATAAGTCTCCTGGTATATGCTTCAGGCGACCCGCGACTCTGTATACAGGTTAAAGCAGTATAGGTGATGAGTAAGTGAGTTACTCTGGTATACTGAAGTATAATTACAAGCATTTCATAAGTGTCAAAGCTTTTTAGTGACAATCACATTAAGTTTATACAAAGAGTCAGTATTTGCAGTGTTGATCCTTCCTTTTTAAACCATCTGCAATTTGCCCTGCCATGTTGTCAATCAACTTCTGGGCCACATCCTGACTCATGACTCAGAAGATTGTCAGAATTTATGGAGTTTTGTTTGTCCACCAGCCTCTTGAGGACTGACTACTCGTTTTCAGAGAGATTAAGGTCTGGGGAGTTTCCTGGCCATGGACCCAAAAGTTTGATGGTGTGCTCCCCGAGCCACATAGTTATCACTTTTGCCATGGCGAGGAGCTTCATCATGCTGGAAAAGACATTGGGAGAAGCCACTCTCAGAAAATCTTTATGTCCCTTTCTTTATTTATGGCGTGTTCTTATGCAAAATTGTGCGTGAGCCCACTCCCTTGGCTGAGAAGCAACCTCACACATAAATGGTCCCAGGATGCTTTACTGTTGGAATGACACAGGACTGATGGTAGCGCTTACCTTTTCTTTACCAGAAATTTTCCAGATTTTTTTCCAGATGAAAAGTGAGCAATTTTGCAGAGAAGATACTTTACCCTAGTCCTCAGCAGTTAAATCCCTGTACCTTTTGCAGAATATCAGTCTTTATCTGATGATGTTTCTAGAAACAAGTGGTTTCTCTGCTGGCCTCCTTAAAATGCATGAAGGTGACCATCAGTCCTGTGTCATGCCAACAGTAAATAATCTCTTCTGAACTTGCCATCAATCCTCAAGAGGCGAGCGGACAAAGAAAAACTAACTCACAAATTCTGACAAACTCCAGGCATTGATTATGTAGGAATGGGCTGCATCATCAGTCAGGATGTGGCCCAGAAATTGATTGACAGTGTGCCAGGGTGAATTGCAGAGGTCTTGAAAATGGAGGATAAACACAACAAATATTGACTTTTTGCAGAAGCATATTGTAATTGTTAATAACAGGCTTTAACACTTATGTAATGCATATAATTAAACTTCAGTTTACCAGAGTAACATCTGACACAAAGATCTAAAAACACAGAAGAAACAAATTGTATTAATAAAAATTCATACAGTCGTCATTCATAAAAATCTTTTGACCATGCATATGGTATCTGGTACCAGGACATGAATAGCAAATCCTATAAGTCCTATAAGTTGCAAGATGAGACGTGTCTGGATCAAACCTGTTCGTCCAGCACATGCCACAACTGGATTGAGATCTGGGGGAATTTAGAGGTCGAGGCAACACCTTAAACTCTTTGTCATGTTCCTGAACAGTGTCTGCAGTGTGTCAAAGCGCATTATCCTGCTGAAAGAGCCTGTGATCTGCAGCAGGGTTTTAGCAGGTGGTACATTTCTGGCGCTCCAAACATTTGCTTCTAGCACATAACCAGTGTATGTACAACATCCTTCACAGGTATTAGAGCAGGTGAGTTGATATTTTCTCACAATAGGAGTTGCTTACGCATTACCACAATGGAAGCAAATCAAAGCATCAAGTTCTCCAGTGAAGTGAAGCTTCAAATACTTGCCGCTCTGAAGCAGTAATTGGTATAATTTTGTGTATGTGTGCGAACACCGCTGTGTCCTCAGTGTGAACTAGTGTTGCTAGAGGTGTATCTGTGAGCCAGGTTGTCAGAATGCGAGACTGAAAGATGTACTTTTTTTATTTCTTTTGTTGCTGTTTGACAAGAGCACAGAGAACGAGACGTGAGTGTGTACAGATCAGATCTGCATTCAGAACACCGCTGCTCACCGACTTCCTGTTAGAAAATTATAATAATTCTTGTGTGACGTTATTTATCATAAAGCTTAAAGACATTTTAAAAGTACAGGATAGTAGAAGAGCAGCTCACTTTTAAGGAGAATCTTCTTTGGTTGTTAAATTGTTGTATCGGTGTTAATTTGACGACATTATAGACATTGGCACAACATCACTACTGTATTAAGCCCTTTTTTGAAAGATATATGACTTTGTTAAGAAGACGAACATTAGACAAAAGTTGACTACAAGATGCCAGGATAATACTTACCTAATGACCCCCAACACGCTACTGCAAATAAGACTTTAAAATGTTTTCGGTAGTCTTAATTTTTATCGACCAACCAACATCCTTAATGTTACTTACATCCGAATAGACATTAAGTGACATAAATACTATAACTGAAGGTTATGTAGTATTATAGTCCCTGATAATTTTTGGTTGTATTTGTTTTGGTTTCATTCATTTAACATTATCCCAAAGTCATTTTATCAGCGTAATTCTGGAAGATGTTGATTTTTTTCTCTTTAACGGCGGCTCTGACAGCAGTTTGGCTGAAAATGACAGGTTTTTATTAATTATTAATGCTCTCGTTCTAATATGTTATCGTTTCTATGGCAACAGCTCATTCACAGGTCCTTGTACAGCGGACACTTCACTAAATATAAATAGATAAAAAAAATAAAAAAAACTGCTGATGTGGTGAGGTCTCCAGGGTTACAGTCAGAAGTTAAGCTGTAATTTCAAGCATTATTTGAAGACATTATCAAGACTTTATGCTTCATGTGGTACAGTATCTTTGTAATATCAAAGCTGTATGTTTTTATTTATTTATTTGTTTTTATTCAATTCTAGAGAGAGTAAAACATGGAAATGCTTAAAATCATGGAAATTGCAACTGGATATCATAAACACTGTCAGACTAAATTACTGTAAGCTAAGATGAATGCAACAGATCCAAAGTAATATTTTTAAGGCACAGCTTTTTAGATAAACACTTATTTTTATGAAATACATATATGATTTTTTTTTTCAAAAGCCTATGTCACAAAGACCACTTAAGCATAAAGTACAGTCCAGTACAATAATTATAGGATAATAGGAATTTCCTAAAGAAAACTCTCAGGACAAGGTGTGCATTAGAGCAGCAAGTTTATCCCCTGTGTTTTTTTTAATTTTCTTTTTGTTGCATTTTTTTTCATTCTGTGATTAGAGAGGAAGTAGGTAGGTATGTTTCTGGTATGCATGTCGTGTTAACACAAAATGGGCCCATTAGCCTGAAATTAGGTCTAAAATGTGGAACAGGGATCGCACGGAAGCTTTAATTACCTTTGAATTGGAGCAGATCCAGACAGATCGTTTCTTTGCTAACGATCTCGCTGGCCTTTAAGTGTGTGTGCTGGCCTTAAAATAACCCTTAGTTGAATTAGCAAATATAAGTAGGGGAAAGAAATCTCAACCGCATCACTTTCTTAATAATGTGCGATGGCAGCCGAGACTAATCGATGACAGAAAGTGTTGAGGGATTGAAAGGCGATTGATCACATCATCCATGTTTGTTTCAGTCAAAGCGCAAATCAGAGCAGTAATTAGAACAAGAACGTTAGCTGTCGGTATGTTAAAATGTGACAGGAAGCCTACAGTAATAAGGCTGCTTTAAATGAGCCCCAGGGGTTGATGGACACTATATAGCATCCTATAGATCAAAGCGTTTCATAATCAATCGTAATAATCAATTCCGAGCCCATTCCTTTAAATCCCAATACTTTGTTCCCATTATTGTAATTAGAAGGGAATGCAATTAACACCTTTAAAAACGGAAAGTTCTCAAAGGTGGGATTCATTGGTTGTCCATGAATATTGATTGGCTTACTGTCGCAGGACCAACTCAGGTCAGGAGTTGGAGTTCCTCGGAGGTGAGGGAGGTAAAGCAGTGCAGAAGAGGGAGGCAGCCTCCTCCGTCAGAAGAGGCAGTGTCCTGTGTCGCTTGTGGTGGCAGGCGGCGCAGGTGAGCAGCGGAGGCTGGAGGGTTGTTGTGGCCGCTTATCGGCTGTGTTTATCGGTGCATTCGACTCTCGTCAATGTTGGAATCTATGAAAGGAGAGGAGACAGTAGTCATCTGAATGTCAGTAGTGTAGTCATCTAAATTCTACTCATTGAGGGTCTCAAGGTTGAGCCTTTTATCACGCGCCAGTGACTGCTGGAGGGTAGGTGATTACAAACTGCTGGCCATGGAGGATTTCGGCAGGTCTGCCCCTGAGTTGCTGTCCAGGGTGCTGAATGCGCTCCGTTTCGCTTTTGAGCGAAAAGCTGCGAGTTCATGTGAAGTGTGGCCTGTAAACCCACCGTCACGCATGGGCTTAAAACCCAGCAATCCCCCCCCACCACCCCCACCCCACAACACCAACCCATCTTTGAGCTCGTCAAATAGCGTATGGCATCTTGACAGGGCATCGGCGTTTCTGTGTTGCGTGTCAGACCTGTGCTACGACGCCAGCCCTTATCGTGTATTTCTGTGCCCCACTCAGGATGATCGAGGGGCAAGCCAGTGAAACAGCTCCGGCGACCTTGACCCAGTGTGTGGGTGCTGGGATGCTGTTATCAGTGCAGCTATCAGCCCAAAGCCCCCAGGAGGAGGTAGATCTGCTCTGGCTCGGTTCAGTGGGCACGTGTTCTTGTGGGGGCTTGGGGTGACGCATCGGCAGGGCTGGTTTGTGGTGGTGAGGCCGGCAGATAGCGTGGAGGGCTCCTGTCTGAAAATCTTTGTTTTTCCGGTGTTATTGAGAGTGTCGCTATGGTACACTCTAATACCTCTGTTACAACCCGCATGGAAGCTAGCCCGTGCAGGCCCCTACGGCTTCTTTTTTTTCTCTGGAGAGGCAGCACAGTATTTTGTTAATTGTGATGCGTTCGGTGACTTATTTCGCTGACAGAAGCTCTGGTTGTAGCCAGCATGTGGTGATCTTCATGAGACAGTCCACCAGCTCTAGGGGAGGTCTGAGGGTCGTATGGCCACCGTTAAAACTCCAACGCTGCCTGCCCGCTAGAAAGCCTACAGCAAGCCATGATCTCTGCCTTCAGCCTGTTATAGTCATTCACTTTATCAGTAGCCTGGAAGGCGACATGGGGGCATCAAGGAAGTTGAGTCAAAGCTCTAAAAATGCCCCTTCGTCGATGGACCTGCCAGTTCTCAAGTCCTTTAGCAGGTGCAGAACCTCCATGGTGTGCAGGGCAGCACCAGCCTGACCTGCTGCTTGGAAAGCCTTCCGCACTAGCGGGCATGTTAGTCTGCTTGGTAGGGAGAGTGGGCTTTTTCAATGGCGATGAGCTCCCAGGAGAAAGATAGCCCGCAATCATCTCTTTAATCTGGAACATCATCATATAGCCCTGTGCCCTTACATCAACAATAGTCAAATAAATCGACATTGATGGAATAAAGACACGGGACGAATAAGGATTACTCCATAAATGAGTCACCTCGTCATGGAGGTCACCAAAGAAGGGGAGAGACCGTCGCTGAGGCCCCTGCCGCGGCAGAAACCTGTCATCTAGTTTTAAGTGTTTTTTTTTTTTTTATCTTAGCAGAAGCAAGGGAAGAAGCTTCCGATCAGAAGAAGCGCCGAGGCGCGCTTGAGAAGCGGATGCAATCCGGTGAGAGCGCGAGAGAAAGAGGCGAATCCGTCCTACGTGCTTCCACCAGATCGACACATGATGCCCAGGAGGGAGACGCAACTCGTGATTTCCCTTTAAAGAACGCGAGCCGGGCACGAAGCACTCCAATTGAGTCTGAGGACAGCATGCTCTTTCCCCAAACATTCAAAGCAGAAAGCGTGGTGATCATTATCAGTAAGAAGTCTCTCACATGGAGGCAAACATCTCCCTTCTAACTCCGCTATTGTAAGTAATATTTCCTTTTACTTTTACTTTCGCTTTCTACTTCTTTTCTTTTTAACACCGCACAGTATTTAACACACAGATTTTTGCACACATGCACACACAATACGGTCCTTAAAGACAAAAAGATCTGAGGATGTTTCTGGTTCATGCCTATTTATAACCTCCAGGTGCACCTAATTAAATGATGTCACCTGACCGAGGTTATATAAGACAAACTTTGACTAACCCCCTTAGATGTCGTCATGACAGCCCGATGGGAATTCTATTGCAAATTGATTTGTTTTACAGCCTACTTCTGACTTGTTTTTGTATCTGACCAAAAAAAAACAAAAAAACAGACAAACTATAACATGATTATGTTCTGCTTAATCGCTTAAATTGAACAATTACATTTTTAAAATCTTTTTCTTTTCATATCTCAAATAATCTTGACAGAAAGAGCTAGCTGATTCATAGTAGATGGATAACATTAAGTATTTTTTATATATATTATACTCTCCTCTGAGCCTAAAGATGGGAATCTCCGAGCAAAAACAGCAGCGTCTGACTTTATCTTCGGTTTAGGATGTGAGCCATGATGCTCACGTGCCTTCTTTTCCATCCACCCACACATGAAATCCTTTGTGTGTATCCCCGATTACAGTTTAAAGCCCTGGTTTTGTCACAGCACCGCAGAAGATGAACGCTGCACAGCGATGACTTGTGACACAGCAATACTTTCATTTCTTGAGTGGATAGTATTCATTACAATCTGAGTTCACAAGGTTCAGCCGCTTGAGTAGTCGAATATTATATTTGTTTGCAGGGAAGAAGTGTGACGTTAAAAAGTACAACCACTTTGTGTTTTATCCTGAGAAAAAAAATCAGCATCAAGCAGTGTTACTGCCACCATGAATAAGAGTATTATTTTTATATCAAAATAAACTTTATATTTTTTATATTTATATAAAAATAATCTGCTGATCTTTAATGTAATCAGTGATCATATTATTATTTCAGGTTGAAGCCCACGTATATGTCTGTCTGTCTAACTTATTAATACAAAGAAATCCCATTCTGTAAGGTTGAGTATCTTACGCCTTGTTTACACTAAGTTGTCCTTCTTTGGTGGTCAGACAAATACACTCCCTGTTCGGTAATCGGAGAGTGAATCACAGATGAGAAATGGAAAAAGTAGATAAAAGGATAAAGATGTGTTAAAATTCACTTATACCACTTCAGCGCTGTTATTTCAGCCAAAGTGAAAATATGAACTAATCCCAGTAAAAATATTCACTTTATCTTTTCTAATTAATATCTATTGGTGCAGGTGTGTGTTTACCTTGAGTAAGTATTATTTTATTTAAAAGATTATTTTATTAGATTATTTTAAAGTAGGGTATTAAGTCCACTAAATAACTGTTTATAACATCGCTTTTACTTAACACTGTGATTTCACTTATGGTGCAGATTAAACTTCAGGCAGAGATCTAAGGACTGCAGAAGATTCATTACAGTCTGTACAGGCAGTTTTGTGTGATCCTGTGACAAAATCTTGCTGGACAGACAGACAGGGAGATATGTTTCTTAGTTGGTTTCTGGTCCTCCAATGTACAGACAAAACTTTTTATTTATATAGAATAATTTACTAGAACAGCATGATGTTTAGTGGTTTATTTATTCCATGGTCTAGAGATATTTAAATGATTAATGGCATGTCCCGGACATGTCCACATATCTATTCCTCATATTGTTTTTATTACCTTGTCATCTCTCTGCAGTTTATTATGTTTTTTTTGTTTGTTTGTTTGTCATAATATACTGTAACATCAAACAGGAAGACCGAGACAAGACTTTGGTTACACCCCAGCAGAAGTTGAAAATGGTGCTGTGCCGGTAATTAGATGTCTCTGGAAGATAAAATGTTTGTCAGGCCTTACTGAAACAGTTTTTCTCCCCCTCCGACCAAGACCTGTAATTATTTTCTGCTAGTATCTGCGCAGTTCCTCTGCAGCCACACTGATGTCTGCGTATGATACGGTAATCTCCACTCGCCTAGGCTGGACAGTCTTCATGAAATTAGCCTGCACTAATGGCTGGGAGAGAGAGAGAGAAGAGAGAGTGTAATGGGACTTAATTCAGAATCAGATCTAAGGCTCTGGAGTAAAGGTTGCATTTTCCAGAAACGTTGGCGCCGTCACGGCTCGAAGGTGGCACGGGCGACGGTCTGATCCTGCCCAGGGCGCGTGATGGCACGCTGTAATGGAGATCCAGTTTCTCCTGGTGGGGAAGTGGATTGTAAGGAAATTGCATTGGGAAAATAAAATGTGTGTGTGTGTGTGTGAGTGTGTGTGTGGTGTCTGCTGTCTGTACCTCAACAGGTAAAAAACAGCATATTAGATCAGAGTCAATACAGAGCAAACTGAACTGCATCCTTTCAACCTGCAGTGACCTTTTCTTTCGTTTTATGTACATCTGTTTCATGTGCACACTTTCTGACAGAGCAAGAGAGAGAGAGAGAGAAATAAAAGAGGAAATGTTTGAAATGCAAGTCTGATTGTTACAGTGAACACTTGCAATCTCTCTCTCTCTCTCTCTCTCTCTCTCTCTACACTTCCTGGCTAAAAAAGAATGTTGCCTTTTAAAAAGCGTCACATTATTGGGCTGTGTCAAGGACAGAAAAAACTAAGGAGATTTGAAATGGGTTAAGAACCCTTCAAAACATTATTAAAACCTGAAAGGATAGTGCTGACCTGTTAACAGAAATGTGGTCGGAAACAGAATAATAAATCAAGATCACTTAAACGCTTTGTCAAGTGGCATGGTGAAGGAGCCACAGAGTGAAAGTAAGAGCCTGTCCATACACACACACACACACACACACACAATGTGATGAGAACTTACAGGATTGGGACTAAACAGCTGTGTGTCCATAAGAAAACTTCAGTTTCTCTTAGGAGCGATGGAAAAGGGTCATGTGACCTGATGAGTCCAGATTGACCCTATTCCAGAGTGATGGGCGTGTCAGGGTGAGAAGGAAAGGACATGAAGCGATGCTCCCATCATGCATAGTGTCCACTGTACAAGCCTCTGGAGACAGTGTTATGATCTGGGGTTGATCAGTTACTCAGGTCTAGACTCAGTAACGTTATGGGGCAATAAAATGACGTCAGCTGACCACCTGAATGTACTGAATCACCAGAGGATCACATCTATGAAGGGTTTCTCCCTTGATGGCACGGACATATTCTAGGAAACAAAAACGTGAAAGTGTTTAACAGACATGTGCTGATGTTTTTTCGTGTAAAATGATAATTAAAAAAAACATCTAATTATAGCAGGTCTCAGGTATTAGTCAAATACTACCTTAGATGAACAACAACATATAACTTCTTTCACCATGCAATCATTTATTTGATTAGCTAGGTTTGGCAGTTTGCTGGTCTGGACTGTAGACAAAAGCAGTTGTTGCTGAACATCAACCTGAGAAAGGTTATAAAATAATTTCCAAACAATGTGGAGTTGTGTTTGATTCTATTCACCCAAAGGTCAGACTGAGCACTGCTCTGAAAAATAGAAAAAAAAGAAAAAAAAGTATTTAACCCATGTGATGGATCATGTGATCAGACGGAGTTGATGGGAAACCTGTGTATGATCTATCAGTTGTGGACACTTTAAATTTTTACTCAAATAAAATTTGCCATAGTTCTTGCACTGGTGTATTTCTTTTTTCCCCATGAATTAAATCCCCTCAAGTGTGAAGCAAACAAGAATTCCATTGACCATCTGCTTGCGGATTGATCGGATATCTCAGGCTCACTGAAGTGAAACCAATCTGATTTTCTGCCTTAATCTCATATTTTCAGGACAACATTGACATTTTTTTATTTATTTTTTAAATCAGACCTGGGCTGAATTCTTACATGGTGGTAAATTGGTTAAATATCTGATAAGTGTCCATGTTGCCTGAATGAGAATGCTCAGATTGGATTTCATGTGTCATCATCCAATGGAACAAAGCAACAGAGTCACATTCTATAATTTCGGGTCCATTTCACGTAAGCGAAAAAACAGTATTCCTTCTCAGTAGAACGAACAGTGGTGACATTTCTTCAGTGTAACATATCTGCTAGTTGTAAAGCTTAAACATTGACATATGACAGCTGACTGATTAGGCACACTACTGGGTAAGAACATTGACAATTTTATTATTTTTCAGTGGTAGGACCCAACTGGCCAACCACTTGTCATGTTCATGAACGGTTTAACACCCTATTTGAACAAATAAATTCATTAAATCATAATCTGTAAACCGTAACAGTGTACTGTATATGACATAGTTTACACTCAAAAAGCAAAAAACATTGAGAATACTCAGCACAGTGTCTTTAAAATGTACAGTCTGGCACAGAGAAGTGACAGGTTACAGTATGTCTTAGTAGACTAAAGACATTAATACATTTATAAATGTAAATTATGTAAATGAGAAACTATATATAAACTAATATACAGGCATACTATTATGACCAGTTGTGGGATACCATAGGCAGAAGCAGCTAACATCTGTAGTCCAGGTTGCTTGAATGGGTTGAGCGAATGCCACATGAGAATTGGGATAAAATACTCTGTGTGGCGTAGGATGGGCTAAAGCTGCTAAAGTTGCAGTGGTACATTAGTGAAGTTGACTGTTCTTGGAAAAACTGGTGCGTGAAGCCATTGAAGGCTGCTCTAGGCTCCAAGACAAAGTTGGTGCAAGAGGGGGCAAGGCCTGTGTCACTACATTGGGAAGATGTGCCTCTGTATTCTGATATTGAATCAGTTTCTCCTGCACCGCAGGCAGTGCCAACTACCCACTTTCAGCTGCAAAGTGGGTAGTTGGCACTGCCTGTGGTGGACCGATTCTGGGGTCCAGCAACCATGCAAGGCACTGCCTTGGCATAGAATAAACCTGCATTTCACAAGCAGATGATATAAAGAAAGTCCCCATAGCCGCGCTCTCATGAGGTAAGCTCACAGTCAGGTAATACCGCGGGTGAGCTACTGTCAGTGCTACACTGTAGTCCAGGCTGGTTCATATCATGGCTATTCTGTTTAAGGAGGGTGGTGACAAGCTTTGCAATCTCTAGCACATTTTTGTTTCCCTTTTGAGACAGTGGTGTGTCTCAATTCTTCAATTCTAGTCAAAGATTCTCTGGCTCTAAGGGCATCTCTGGTTTGGTTATCAGGTCTCTGACGTTCTTCATCGGCCTTAATGTCCTCTGTGTGCTGATGTTGCAGCTCCTCAAACTATAGTGCCTTCGATTTCTCTTCCCATATTGCTGCTTGGACATCAGAGATCTGCCCGATGCACTGTGTCTTGATCGGGATGTAGTGTGGGAGGCTGTCCCAGGTGAGACTGTCTCAGTGTTAGGGGTGAAAATAAATTTATATAGATATAACACTCAAATGTTTGGGGTCACTTGCAAATTTATTTGTGTTTGTAATTTTCTACATTCTACAACAATACTGGAAATTTCAAAACTATGAAATAACACATGGAATTAGGTAAATATGTAACAACAGTCAGTCATTGTTTTAAGACATGAAGGTCATGTAAATATCAATTGTTCAATGGAGATTATTGCATATTTTGGATAAAAACCTTTAGCATTGTTTTATAGTGTAAAGAGAAATAAACATCACAAACGACCATGGAGTTAGAAAGTGTTTCCAAACTTTTGATAAGTAATGTATGAGCATATATTATTATTATTATTTTTTTTTTTTTTATTATTATTATTATTTAGATTTTAGACGTTAGACATTTGAATAAAAAAAAAGGGTTTTAACAAAATAATGAACCCTTGATTGCAAAAGAGGACTTTGGGGGGATTTGGGTGGTCAATTTGGGAATTTTCAAGCTAAGGATGAACAAAATGTTGCTTTTTTTATAACATGCCGTTCATTATTATATACAAAAAAAAATACCTATTTTTATTTTATATATATTTTATAAATTATATAGTGACTCAACAGTCAAGCAGTAATAGATAAATTAGATTTATTTATGAATTATTTCATGTTTTTGAAAGCACCCTTCCGCAGCAACAATCGAAGCAACTGCTTATGAGATAACAAAGTCAGACCATAAAACAAAATAGCTTTAATGTAAAACCAACATAATCTTCAATATACTAACAACTGGAATGCGTTTTTGGATGATACCTCTACTAGTTCTTGTGTAGACATATGGAACCGTGTCCACAGTGCGCTCCCGCTGCCGTTGGCTTCCCTCCCATATCCACAGCATCAAAACATCAAAAGATAGCCATCTGGCCTTCGTACACCTTCCTGACCTAACATTCTGTGATCTGATGAGCTGTTTGCTGACCTCCAGACTGAACTGTGATGCAGGTTAGGGTTAGCATCCTGCTCATGTGTGCATCGGACGTAATTATCACCTTGTGATGTTAAAGAACGAGCGTGCTCATAGGAAGGATAGATATTGGATTCTTGAAGGTACCATGAAAAGATATGGCATTGATTAATGCAGAAAAAAAAATCTAATAATGTAAGCAAATATTCTTATTCAAAGAATGAATGTAACCTTGCTGTCATGTTTCAATGTTTGTTTTATTTTCCTTTCAGCCTCTCAGAGTTCCCGTCTATGTGATTCACAGAAGCTTGCTTTTTTCTGCTTCTTTTTAACTTTCATCCTTTTACGAAGACTCACTCTAGCTGTTCTTGCTCTACTTTCACTCTCCTATTCAACTTTTTTTTTTTTACGTTTTTTTTGTTTCCAAAAAGAAAACAAGAAAGATTTTCCTGGAACCTATTCGCTTTAACTTTACAGAGAAATCAGCGCTTAGTGGCACTATTTTTTTGCAGTTCGGATTGCGTTTATGATTTGTAAAGTGATTTCCGTTCGTCTTTCTTTCATTTTCTTACGAGAATTATCTTAAATCCATCAGACTTATATAAAATGTCCTCTTGCTTCTAAAAGATGGACTGTGTTCAAGTCAACTAATGATGTCTCATTCATTATTTCATACTTATTTCAGAGAAACCCATAAAAGGACCCGGAGAGTTCTGAAGAACTGCAGGCGAGAGTTGATTACTCTGGGTTTTGTAAGTGACACGGATGCTGACAGCAGCAGCGAATGTACATTTCAGCTTTATTGCAACGAGGATTGACGAGTCGCTCAGTGCACTCATCCATCAGAGCCGAGCTTGGGATGAATCCGCCATCTAGCACGCGCTGACGTTTTCCAATTTCGGAGCGAAACCAAAAAGGATGAAAGGCCCGAGTGTGCTGTACAGTGACATGAGCCACATACAGTGAAGTGACAGTATATGAGAGATATGTTGGAATGAAAGAGAATGCTTAATAAGATCCATAAATGCCCAAGAAGGAAAGAAAGCTCTGTCGGATTTCCACACTGATGTTCCTTGAACACTAAACACGTGAACCAAACCACTGAGAGTGCTTTACCTTACTCATTCACTCTTCACTCATTCTCTATAACACTAATCCTATAGTATTATAGCCTGAAACCCAGGCACAAAGTGGCATGCACCCTGGGTGGGGTGTCAATCCATCGCACACACACTAACTCACTAACACACTTCTATTACACACTCACACACATCACTCATTTTGATCTGCATGTCTTCGGACTCAACACAAACACAGACCCGGGACAGGAAGCGAACCATCTGGAGGTACGAGGCCACATTGCTAACCACTAAACTTTGCCATAATATGCCAAAAATAATTTCATTTTACAGCATAACTAAGTCACCTTTAATCTGTATATAAACCATTTGGAATAACAGGGTCAAATGGACAAAGATGCTTTAATGATTCAATGTGTAATCAATAGGAGCCGTTCTGTTTGATCACAAAGGTTTGATAATGAAATGGTACGATCTCGGAATCAGGCGGGAATGGCCACCATTTTACTGAGCTGCTATGGTCCTGCTACACACTGGTACGACCATCATATGTGCCCTCGTGTTCATGTGACAACACTTGGCGTAATGTATGGATGACGGATGGTGGAGGAATATGCCCCAAACTGGGAGGATGATGTGATTTGACTGTTTGTGCTTATTTTTTTACAAGCTACGCTGAGAATAATATAATAAAAATTACGATAACATTTTCACCATAAGAAAAACAAGAAGAATGTTCATAAGAAGGAATCCACAGCAGAGGGATCCAGGTCACTGTTAATAAACACTATGAAAGAGGATCGGCTTTTATATGGCTAATGAAGTGAGGAATACAAAGCAAGTCTTGACGAATTACATTTAGACATTTGGCAGACGCTCTTATCCAAAGCGACTTACATTTTTATCTCATTACACATCTAAGCAGTTGAGGGTTAAGGCCTGCGCTCAAGGGCCCAACAGTGGCAACTTGGTGGTTGTGGGGTTTGAACCTGGGATCTTCCGAACCGTAGTCCAATGCCTTAACCACTGAGCTACCCCTGGCACCATTAAACGAATTAAACGAATTAAACGAGGATTGGAGAGAACTGGTCAAATTTCTTTTTACAATTTATATCAAAGCATGATGTGTGGTTGGTAAAACGTAGGCAAATTTTACAGGTTTGTTTCTGAAACTTGTTTGGTTTGACAGAGCTTCACCGTAGTTTGTAGCAAAGTCAAAGGGACATTTGTTTTTTTCGCTAAAGCATAGCCAATTTGTAGGAGATTAAGGCACGAGATGTCACCAAGTGACCAAGAACCGTGAAGCATTTCAGTTCAGCAAAGTCTCACACACAGTTTAAGAATGTGGGTAAGATTCCTAAGGCTTATAAAATTATTTTGAAATCTGTCTTCCAGTTACAAGCACACATTGTATCTTCTAAACTACTCCATCGAATGTGTTTGCACAGTTCCGCCGCTTGTGGTTAACCACTATTCCACTCTGCCTTGAACGCTTTGTGTATTCTCTCTGAAGTTTTTCATTTCCAACCATGTATGCATCTCACGATGCTTTATTTTCCAACAAGTCTGCTCGTGTATTCTTGTATATATCCCTGTTCTACCTGAGCTCTTGTGTTTCTCTTCGCAGCTCCGAGGTAAAAAAAACAAAAAACAAATACAGCTGAATTTCCGGAATCCTTCCAACCTGTACAAGAAGCAATAAATAAATAAATAAATAAAAAATAATCTGCACGTCACTTTGTGGAAAATATAAGGACTTGGGGTTGTTTTACAGATTATTTTCTTTTCTCTCTTCAGCCTTCTTTTCCATTGTCAGACCCCTCCAGAGTGCTAGGTCACACTCTGCTTCAGATCATCAGAAACTCTGCGGGGGATGTGGCAACCTTCGCCTCGGCAGACACAACAAAACCTCATCTGCTGGTCTGTGGAGTATTCGGGCAACCTTCTGATTAATTACAGCGGTATGATTCATAATCTCTGAGGATATGCACTAAATACGAGTGGATATTGTTGAATAGTTGAATGTTTCTGACCTGAAAGCACTTCACAGTCTAATGAGTGCTACAGGGACTTTCTTGATCAAATCTTCTCCTTGATTTCAGAGAGTTGATCAAGGGATGGAGAGCTGCCCTGAGAGCTGCACTGAGGACTGTGTGCCAAGAAGAAGAGCCAGGTGAAAGGCTACACCATCTGGATCAACCCAAGCCTCTGATTGTCCTCTCTCCACTGGATGTTAATGGCTGCTTTGTTTATGTGAGTCACAGATGGTATGCAGTCACCAGGTTTTCTCTGTCCTACCATCAAAACGGAGAGATCACCGCTTCCCCTTCATGGCTAAATCAGATGACTGGCAAAACAAACATGACTTAGCCTGAATATTTTGTCATAAGAGAACTATCCATTTCAAACCTTACAGTTCTTATCCACCACGAGCTGTTCCTAGCCAGATCTTTAGAATGTTTAGAACTTTACATTGATGCATTCAGAATTACGTTGATAAATCAAGTGTAAAGCTGAGTCATGATGTGTTTAGGACTTTGCACAAGAGTGGAACGGTGAGAGGAATTAAAACTGTTATTTTTTTACAGTATATTTGCCTCTCCTGAAATGTTTTAGCTTCACCTGTAACTGGTACAAAGCACTGAGACTGGAGACTCCTTCCATGCATGTTGCATTGCATTTATTTCTATCTATTTTCTATTTTTTTCTATCATGCCACCCAAGTTAAAACAACACATTACAGGAAATACATAAACCAAGGGGAAATATTGCAAATAAAATATTACAAAACTGTTTTTGTAAGAGATTACATGCTTGTTTTTACATCCTTTCATTTCATGTAAAGTTGTGGACTTTGTATCGTTAATTAAATGCTCTAACCTTTGGAGAATTTCTGGAGTATTTCCTTTTTTTTTTGTAAAAGCTTGTTAAAGATCCTCTTTTCAATCATTCTTCCTCACCACAGGAGTGAAAGACATATTTTTCAGCCTGCCATGAAGTTATAAAGATATACTCTTCCTGTCTCCTTGCTCCAGTGTCAGTAATTTTACATAAAAGTCATCATATGAGATAAAAAAAAAAAAAACTTAATTAAAAGCAACATAAATTTTCTCAATAAAGTTATCCATGTCTCATTTCATTTTTCTGGTTCCAGTAATTTTTATCTCTCTCGCGATTGACCTTCAGTCTCTGAGCAATATTGTTTCAGAGCAAGCAAAAAAAGCGTAAATATGGATAAATGAACGTGCCAGACAAATGCATTGCTGTGAACGCCTGAACACGCGCCCAAGGCCACCGAACGCACAAACGTGCCTCTGAAGTCCTACATTCACTCTTTAAATGTCAAGCGCAGTCTATTAAATGACAAGAAGTCTGAAGGTCAATCTAAAACCACTTAGGCTATGAAAGGTTGAACAACACCTGCTGTGATCCTGAGCAGAGACAAAACTTTTACAGATAGATTATAATAGAAAAGTATAATCAACAGGCTTGTTTGCTAGTATTTATTTTAACTTAAAATTCATTAATGACTTTATTAAAAATTCATGGGACTTCACGATGTTGAATGACTAGAAAATTGAGCAAATATTCTTCTGCCCAAAGTCCAAACTACAGTATGAGTGTTTTGCACCGCCACATTTTCTGTTATAAGTTCTAGTTCAGTCATACTTAAGCAGTGAGTGTCTAGCTTAACTGCAATCAAATTAAACTCACAAGCAATGGGTTTTCTAAAGAGTATCTGCTGCAGGTAAAGCTATTTATTAGTAAATTTAAAGCAAAAAATGAAACGACTAAATTGAGAGTAAAACATAATAAATATCGACGAGGCAGTAATTACAGGATCAAGAACTTTCCAGCTGATTATTAATCAAAATAAGAAGAACCAGGCTATTTGGACTATGGATTACTACATTTTATGAAAATACTATTAAGCAAATGTTGAGATATTGCCTTATTTCATGTTTCCCTGTCAAATCTTATAAACATCAGTACAAGTATAAACTACAGTAATCATACCGCCGTGGCCAAAAGTTTTGAGAATGACACAGATTTCAGAAAGTCTGCTGCTTCTGTATTTTTTTTTTTTTTAGATTTTCTTATGTCAGATTTTACTATGGTATACTGAAGTATAATAACAAGCTTTTCATAAGTTACCTAATTACGTGAAGTTTATGCACAGAGTCAATGTTTGCAGTGTTGATCCTTCTTTTTCAAGACCTCTGCAATTCGTCCAGCCATACTCTCAATTAACTTCTGCGCCACCCCCTGACTGATGGCAGTGCATTCTTGCAAAATCAATGCTTGGAATTTATCAGAATATTTATCAGCTTGTTTCCTGAGCCACTTAGATATCACTCATGCTTTATGTCAACTTGTGGCACACAGTGTTCTAGTGCTGATCTACAGTATCATGGTCAGCGTTGACTTTTTTCATGGTTTGACTTTTTCATGATTGCCCACGATCCTGACACCATTTCCCTGAGGGTTAATTGTTTATCTATTTTGTTTGGCAGATTGTTGTGTGGCAAGTTTGTTACCGACATGAAAGCTTAATGCTTTAAAGGCAAAGAATGAACAATTAAAATGGTTGACTTCCCGTATGGGACATCACTATGTTTTGTAAGAATATTCTGGGAATCAAGAGAGAAAAGATTGTAAAAATGTATAGCCTGTTTTAATATTTTGTTAAGTATAGCACCCCTAGAGATTCATTCATTACTATTTTAAAGTAAAAAAAAAAAAACTCTTGTAATGGTCAGTGTCCTTCACTTAAGAAGTCAGTTTAGTCTGGAAATGTTAAATCATTGACAAAATACACCATTACTTTCCTGTCATATTCGTCTGTGTGTCATGGATGGCCGGCCATACATCAAAAAGCTGAGTGTTTTGTTTGGGTTGGTTTTATGATGCTACAATACATATTTCATGATGATTGGATGATAGAGGCACAACGTGACAATGACTGCTGTATATTTCTGGTTCAGCACTTTGCAAAGCAAAAAAAAAAACATTCCTTTTTTTCTGCTAAGATGTTTTTTTCTCTATTCTCTCTTTCCTCAACTGCAACACTTCTAATAGAAGGGTGAGTGAAAGTAGTCCGGTTTCTCTGTGAAATGACATATTTGATTGCCTGCAGCAGGAGAAAAGGTATCACACACAGCAGATATTCTCTCGGTGGCTTTCCACCTCATGTGTCTCTAGGCTTATTTCTTCGAAAATAAAGCTGATTGTTAACATAGACAGAGCTTCAGGCTCACAGCAACAGCAGCTTTTTTATTTTAGAAATGTATTTCACCAAATAATTCACTTAAAACATTGCAAAGCAGCATCACACCATCTGAACAGCATGTGAGTGTGTGTGCCTGGAGGGGAAAATGAAGATGATGGAGATGAGGAATAGGACACTTTGCGTCATGATGAGTCATGGAGAGGTATAGGTCAACACACTGACGAATATCCCTTTAACATCATATTTAACTCTATGATTAACCCCGAACTCTGAACCCCTGTCTCATAGCCCTGAACTTTTTTTCCTAAATATACCTCCAACCCTAAACTCTAACCCCAACCCTGACCATTTAACCCTAACCACTAACCCCTGTCTTTTAACCCAAACCCTCTATACTAACCCTAACTCATATCTCCTAACCCTAACCTCTAACCTTGACCCCTGAACCCTCACACTAACCCTAACCCCTCTCTCAGAACCCTAACCCTAACTCTTATCCCTAATCCTAGCCCTTAAATGTTTTTTTTTTTTTAATTTATTAAACAAAAACGTCATACTATTTTTTTTTTTTTACCCATTTCTACCATGATTACATTTAATGTTGAGTTTTAAGCCCTTTCGACTTATTATGTAATATATCTCCGGGAAATAAAACTATAGAGTAGATGGCCTTCATGAAATGTTTATGCAACAATTTCTCAAATCGTTGACTGTTATAATTGCCATGGTTATATTATACTAACTAGCTAAATAACTAAATAATAAATAAAGAAAAAATACTAATCAGAGTTTAATAATAATAATAATAATAATAATAATAATAATAATAATTATAATAATATGATGCATAGAAATAGGGTGTTAAATGTTACAACATTATCTTTTTATTTATTTAAGTTTTTTAAAATAATTTTATTCTGCACTAGCAGCTCTTGTTTTACCATATTTATGTATTAATATTTTATTTTGATTTGTTTATTCGAAACAAGCAAAGTGAAAGAATGTGAGCCCTTTAACAAAACTCTTCAGATATAAACACAAGAAGCAGGGGTCCGTTCTTCGTACGTCACTTGACACATCCGAGATGAACTGACACATCTAAGATAAGATCATCGTGCTAATTACAATCTGGCTAAGTTGGTTCTTCAAGCTCACTTGTTGTTGATGATTAGTGATTATATCTGGATTGGGTTGTCTAGGATTATTGAGCGTTCCTGCGAGTTTAAAAGGCGATATGCATCGACAGTAGAAACACTGATCACAAGCCCTTTGATTGGTTTCCACGAAATGGAAAAAGAGCGGCTCAAATTTTTTTTAACACCTGTTATGCTCTGAAATGCCCCCCTGCCATGGATTGACCCCCTACATAATCGCTATCAAATATTATATTAGAACATAAATTCATAGGTTAATGGTTTACAAATTACAAATTATATGAGACAATAAAATAAAATAAGCAATATGAAAATAAATATGTTGTATATGAAAAAATAGAAATATATATTTTTTTCAAATACAACATGTATACTTTCATATTGTTTGTTATAATAAAATTAGTATCGGTTTTTTTTATTATTATAAAAAATATTTATTTTTATTATATATAACTATTTATTTGCATATTCATGACAAACCCCTGAAAAATAAATGTATTACAAAATAAACATTATACAAGAATTTGTATTAATGGTCCTGATGGCTATATATATATATATATTGGTATATATACAAGATCCTTTTCTTTTCCCACGTGAGTCAGTCCGCCTCTGTCATGCTCTTTAACCAATCAGATGTGACCTCGCCATTTTAACCAATCATAACCTGCCAGGAGCAAAGCCTACAGTAAATCCTGTTTACATGAAATAAAGCTGCTACCGAGCAGGTATAAGCTTACGGATATGTTGCTATGACAGCAAATGCGAGAAGCGCATCGAAGAACAAAACAATCCAAGATCAGGACAAATCCACAACAATCAAATCCAGCTAACTGAGTTAGCGACGTACGAAGAACGGACCCCTGGTTGCAATATTCTGATGTGTGCACACTTATTTCACATGTTTATAAATACTCTAGAATATCATTTTTATGGAATTATGCCACAGATCCAAGTTATACATAAATGCATGTGTAGACTGAGCTCCTGGCAGGAAATTGTGATATGAAATGGTTTAATTGTACATCAGAGGTCATTCCTACCCAGTGTTTTAAATCTCCTCCACCTTAATCAGCGTTAATTATGAATAAGCAGTGGGTAATTTTCCATTTCTAAGCCCTACAGCTGTGTGAAGGCGGACGTTCGATGTCTGAGCGAGGATCTCAGGCACTCTGCTCGGCTCGTTACGCACCAAACCGTGGAGTGATGAAGTGGGTGTAAATGAAGTGCCCTTGCCTGGGGGAAGCAGGGAAACAGAGCGCTAATCAACTGCTCGATAACTCCTCCACCTGCCATGTGTCCAGGCACGCAGGGCGAACCAGAGCTAAAGTGTCACGGACATTTGTTTCACACAGCAGCAGTAAGAGCAACAGCACATCAGCATCATGGGAATCGTCATCACACATCCCAGTCACTTTCATGTGTAGTGTCAGATTTCGGCATTGTGTGTGTGTGTGTGTGTGTGTTTTTTGCTCATCTACGAAAAAAATGCGCCACAAGATGGAAGGTAGATGCAAATCAGCGTCACAGTTACCTAGACTTGCAGCATTCTCTAGTTTATACGAAATAATAATAAAATATTTTTACAATATGAAGCAGCTCAACATTTTATGATAAACATGAAATATTTCATTGTTTAGGTTTATTCAGCCATCACTGTTAAAATCTGGGCTTCGCTTGGTCAAAATGTGATTTATTGTCATGCATTATTCAACAGCAAGACAGATCTCAAGTTTTTATATTAATGCACTTGTTTATATTAATACGCAACTGTTTCTATGGTAACAGTACATCCAATGGGAGTTGTAAAGAAAACAATTTAAATAAACAGACCAAAAGAAACTGTGCATATGGGAAGAATTTACGTCAGGAGGTCATCAGAGGTGTAAGTGTGTTGCACAGGTCAGTAAGTTTTCTGATATGTTCAGGACTGAGTTGTTTTTATTTACATTGAGGGAGAAAAAGGAGAGGGTGGTGGGGGAGGGGAGGGACAGCTGTTTATAACTGTTAAGTGAAAAACAGAAACTGACTTGTTTTATACTGTAGATGTTTAGCAACGTTAAATTTAAATTGAAAGAATCATTGAGATTTATGTGTTTTTGGGTCATTTATTAATAAGTGTCGACCCTGAACGTTAAAGAGCTTTATAATTACTGTAAGTTTTTTTGAACAACAGTTTTGAAGCTGAACTGTAGAAGCTCTGGTTGTCACCATCTTTTCTGTAGCTGACTCCGCCTAAAGCCTGGTTAATTCATAAACAGACAAACAGGTGAAATGAACAGACCCTGGCCATTGGTTGGAACACACCATCACTTAGCCCAGTTACCACCAGATAAATAGCTTAGCTTAATCTTAGCTAAATGGTGGCTATTGTCAATTTATATTATAATGTTACTTTGCATTCCACTGAACTTCATTAGCCATAACCTACAAGTCATCCCGTGTCCACTCCTATAGTACTTGTGGTAGTTAAACTACAACAATTCTAGTTTGCTGGTTAGCTAAAGTGATGCATATCAGACAGCTTGCATTGTGACACCTGCAAAGCAGCTGTCACTTAGATCATCCACTTCCCTAATTATGCATAATTTATTCCTTACTGTAATTCTTATAACTGAACATGTTTCTTTCTGTTGTAAATTTGGACAATTTAACATGCGGATTGACTAATTTTTGGAGCCAGCCCCCAGTGGACACTCTAGGAACTGCACAATTTGGCCCAAGTTGGCTTCATTTTTGCGGACCGGAAGTCATTGCTTGGCTAATAGTCGCCATGTCTCGATATTTTGCTAAGACACTAACGCTACATGACATTTAATGACAACATAAAATTCTAATATTTCACAACATTATTCTTATACATTTTTTACTATAATGTGTTTATATAACAGGCACTTTGCCCTTATTATAAAAGTATAAACTGTACTATAAGTTTTTTAGAAGATAGACGTGATGTCATTTCCCAGGGAACTCTGGGAAGGGTACACCTTATTACAGGCCAGACAAGCACACACATTCACTCACTTACACACTACAGTTAACCTGTTCTGCATGTCTTTGGACTGTGGGAGGTAACCAGAGTACCCAGAGGAAATCCACCAAGCAATCGTGAGGACATGCAAACTTCACACACACGGTGCGCACACAGGGCAGTAATTGAACCCTTAACCCTGGAGGTATGAGGCCACAGTGCTAACCACTATGCAAGAGTGTCACCTTCAAAGAATCACCAAATTAAAGATTATTGTTCTTCCTGGTGCACCAATTGCATTTTATCTAGGCAAAGTACTGCAACTAATTATGCCCTACATCCAGTGGATTGGTTTGGGGCACTGGGGAATCAAACCCAGTGACCTACAGCTTCGTCAGGCAGCATTGTTAACATGAACAAAAGTAAAGGCTATTCTGTTGCAAAGTGATTCAAATTTCAAGTGCCAAATGCTTATGAATATAAATAACATTCTAAAGTTTGCTTCTCCAGGTGTAATTATTGATAGTTGTTTATGCCTGCATTATGAATTTTGTTCGCTCCGTGGCTAATGCAGGATTATTATTTGGCTCACTTTTAAAAAGAATGATCAATCAAAACGCTTAGTATTACTGTACTTAGCAGACATTTATAATGCATTTCAATTCATGTCAACTAATGTGTTGAACGATACTAATGTTAATGTTTAATGATTCTGTCTCACTTGTACAACACTTCAGAGAAAAATGTCAAACGAATAAATGTTTTCTGCCTCCTGGTTTTCCTTCATTTATCATTTCCCGTATATGTTGCTTCTTCATTCATGCTTAGCGAAGCAATATTAAAGACTTTTCTATGATTGTGTGTCGTGAAATTGTTCAGCGAATCAAAGCAGGCATAATTTCATGGTTCATATCCCAGAGTGATATTCTTCAGATTCATCTGCTTGCACTTGACAGTATGTTTCTGTTCACAGTCTTTGTCACAGAGTTGATGCTAACATGGTACATTCATTAGCCCGGTGCTATCTGTATAATCAATGATGTGCTTTCTGTTAGCGCCAGAGAATTACACGGGAACGTACAGTAGACATAGCTTTGTCTGGACGTTAGACTCACTTTACATAGGCGGTGTACTGGTGCTAATCTTACATAGATCAGGTAGAATTTCATTGTTAGTATTTTAAAAAAATGACATTTGTATAAAAAAAAATGTTACTTAAATGTAACTGTATATAAATCTTCAGTATGTTTATAGTTAGTCTGATCCTAATTTGTTACTTCTAACTAAGTTCTGTTACATGGTACAGGTTTGGCTGTGCCACAAGATGTTGTAATAAAAGTAAAAGCCGTTATGGAGAGCTTCAGAGGGGGTCAGCGAAATAGGTGTATGGTCAGGAGTATGCAAGAGTGCATGTGAGGTATAAGGGAAGAACTTCCTTGTTCGGAGGTAATGTAGGTTTATTAATTAGAACTAAAAAATGAACTGAAATAAGATTGAAAAAAAAATACAAAGATTTTTCATCTTCTCAAGACATGGTGTAAATATCTTAGACAGAAATAAATTATAATAAAAAATATTTTTTTTGTGGGTTGGGCCTAGCTGGAAGCAAAATATTTTACTAAGCACATTAGCTAACACATGTTTCTCTACACATGTCCAGTCATGGTAAAAGTACGGTGACATTAACCCCAGGACCAGATTTACTGACCAAGATTTTCACACTCACTCATTAGATGGATGTTCTGACAGGATTAACTACGTAGTGTGGAACGATGTGAATTTGGGAATCCCTGTTTTAGCTCGTCTGCTAAATTGTTGTGCTAAGGTAAGTCAAAAATTATCCGCACTTCAGTTATATTAAAACATCTGTTGGCTGCACTGTCTTATCAGCGCTTTCTGTTCAAGGCTCCGGTCTCCCCAGTCTCCCTGTTGTGAGATTTCAACGTGTGATATCACTTCATATGCAAAATTTGGGCAAGATACTCTAAGAAAGTTTCTTAAAGAGAATCATTATCACTATAAGCCTGAGAGTAAACGGAGTATGGAATGGAAACATCCTCAATCACCAACCAAGTAAAAGTTCAAAAGTCAACTAACAGCTGAAAAATTCATCAATGCTTGCAGTTTTCTGGGTTTCTTGGGGGCCAGAAGTATTGGAACACCATCAGGAAAAAGGTTCAACAATCAACAGCCCCCGTAACAGTGGGACGACCGTTGAAGGGCTAAAGCCTAAACTTCCAACTGCTATCCGAGGGCGGCATTATCCCGCGTCTTACTCTGCAAAACCTTCATTTTGAGGTGTTAAAGCATCCTCCATATAGTCCTGATCTCACGCCATCAAACTTTCACCTGTTTAAGGACAAACATTAATTTCTGATGAAAAAATGAGGACAGCAGTGCATTCATGGCTTTGAGTTCAGCTTAAAACATTTTTAATCAGGGAAAATGAAAGCTTGTCGACAGATGGATGAAATGTATTAAAAAGCAAAGAGATGTTTACACAGCAATGCTAATAACGCTAACACTCACTTTAATTATAACGTGACAAAGTTATGATACACATCATAATTCTGTTAATAAAGGAGTTATGAGAGAAATCACGCTAGTTCCCTAGTTTTCGTTTAACAGTAAGTTGGTATGATAAACCTTTAGACACATATCCATGTTAACAGATGCTATTTTATTGACCCTGCTCTGATAATTTACTTTTGCAGCCATCTTTGGTAATCCTGACATTGGCTGTTGTTGTTTTTTTTCCCCCTTACGGGTCAAACCCGGTGAATCCAGGCCACATGACAAGCCAAAGTGCTGCCACATGACGAGGGCTGAATCCCACAGCCGCAGATACCAGCATGGAGTCGAGAGGCATTGTGGGTAATTTAGGAAATGTTAAGCAAAGTAAAGATAAACATTTCAACTAAAGTTAGAGTTAACATCAATGATCTTAACATTGATATTCGTGTCATTCAGGATGTAATTTTTTTTACCCCCTTAAATAATAAAGTCATGAAATTCTCTACAAACCCATTTGCATAACTTACAATTTTCTGCCTTGAAAGGTCAACCTTTGGCCAAGCCGCACTTCCTGACTAGCCTAATCAAAAGGTCAGCTTGACTTCAGAGGAGACGCTGATAATTCCGCCTGCCTCAGTCAGGGGTCGAATCAACCCCATCAGCACCTCTTTGTCAGACGAATAAAACACAGCACGCAGGTTCTAAAATGCAGGCAGCAGCTCGACTTTCTATTAGACGCAGGAACATGATGACACCAGAGTCAATCAGGTTCTGACGCACATCCTGAGTGTGGCCTCTCAAACACGTACCAGCTTCTTAACTTATTTAATAAGAATTGGTTATGGATGTTATCGATGCAGGCACCATGCTCAAAGCAGAGGTCATGGCAAGGTCATAACCGGAACTCGAAATGTGATCGTTATTATCAGTGTACTGGTGGTCAGGGACTGGTGGATTCGGTGATTCGGTACACCCAGAGCAACAGTCCTGTGAGAATCAAGTCTAATTAAAACAATAGCTGTGGTCAGAAGCTTGCTTCTTTAATTTTGTACTTGAGCCACAAGGGGTAATGTAGATTTTTCTGTCACAGTGTTTTATATAAACCATTTAAAAAGCTGAAAACCTGAAAAAGTCTCTTCCCCAGAAAATACATGAGTTTGGGAAAATTCCTCATTAAAGGAATTAATACCCGTTGTTCTTAGAGGTAAGATAAAACAGGAAGAATCCAGAACATGCGAAACTTGATTGTGAGCTCAAGATTTAACCCCGAAACCCTGGAGCTACAGTATGAAACAGAGATTCTACCACCATTCCATCCACGAAGATAATTTCCAATAATTTATTCATTCATGTATTCACAATGGGTGTTCAAGTCAAACTGGGACTTATGATGACATTTCGGCTAAATGTAAAAGTGATTGACATTTACAGAAGATTTCAAGCACAGCATGGTAATGAGACTCTTAGCTGCAGTAAAACATTTGAACGGAACGTTTTAAAGAAGACCATACATCCGTGAATGACGAGTCTATTGCAGTCACTCCCGTGAACATTCAGCAAGTCAAACACCTGATTCTTGAAAATCAATGAATAACTTGTTGCAGATGAGACGCTCCTGTCTGTGTGAACTGTACACACAGTCATTCATCAACACCACTTGCACGTTACAGGAACTCGGCTGGGAGTTCTTCAAATTCACATTTTATTTGTCACATACACAGTCATGCACAGTACGATATGCAGTGAAATGCTTAGACAACTGCTCGTGACCTAAAAATAAAAGAATAGAAAAGGAAATAAATATGAAAATTCAATATAAATTAAATATAAATTTAACTAGGAAAGAATAAAATAACTGTACAAAAAAAAACACACAATATAGAAAAATATATGGAGAATCTATGAAGAAATGTAGAACAATAAGAGCAGCAGAATAAATGGTGATAAAAGAATGGTAATGTCCATGGTTGTGCAATCCACATATATAAAGTGACTTATGCAGTGCAAATATGCTTAAAGTAATTTATTTAAAGTGACTTGTGATGGAGTGATTAGATGACCATAAAGTGTAGTTGTGCAGTGGCCACTAGTGTGAACAAATGTCCAGTGTAATTAGTTATTACCACATCACCCATACAGTCCTGACCTGGCTTCAAGCTATCCGTTTGGTTTATTAAAGGAGTTCCTGGGGGGCCGGCGTTTCAGATGAGAAGAATCTTCTTTGATGGTGTTCAAGCACTAGTGAAACTCTTGGGTAAGTGCATTACTGTAGTAGGGAAATGTATATAGTTTAAGGATGGAGTTTTCCCTTTAGAATTTTTTTGATTCCATTAATAATAGAATAAATAAAACTAACGTTAAAATTTATTTATATTAAATAATAAAACAAAATCTAATAAATGCATTTAATTTTTACGTTTAATTATTGTTTAACGTTTTAATTACGTTAAATGTTTGTTTAAAAATAAGAATTATTATGATTAGATCATGAGCTTTAGTTCTTTACTTCAAATCCTGACATAGAGCAGCTGGATTTAGGTTCAGATTAATTACCACCACCTTTTCCAACACCTGTAAACTCCACCCCATAGTGAGCGCACCAACATCTAAAAAACACCCAACCATCTTATTTTATGATTAGTCAAATAATTACAAATAGGCATTTATTCCAGTTTTTGAATCACACAAATGCGACTGGGATGCAGTTCAATGAAAACAATCAGCGCAGGAGCTGATGGAGAAGTTCCACCATCTGGTTCAGTCTCAGAGAGAAAAAGCAATCATATCATACGCTCATTATGAGCTCATGAATTCCTAATGCGCAGGGCCTGAGCCGAGGCCCGCGAGCCGAGTGGCGGCGGCGGTAAAAGCCGTGCCGATGACCTTGGGAATACAGCCGAGCTGATTGTCTCCAGAAATCAATGCAGAAATCTCAGAGGGGTGTTCACATGGAGGAAACCATGAGATGAGCTCCTGCCTCTCGCAGTGACCCACATTCAGAGGAGCCGTACGCTCACAATCATCACTCTGGGCTGAGGGTTCAATTATTTCATTAGAGCTCATCTGCTTCTACTTAGTTATAATAATCATAATCACAGCAATAGTAATAATGATAATAAAAGGAAGAACAATAATACATTTCTGTTGTTTTAAGTACATTCTATATGAAGTTCTTACTACACACACACCCTCGAGTTACATTAAGGTGGACACATGACATGTTCTTTTGTCTTAAAATGGTTGTCACCTGTTGCTAAGTCTAAACCACCAGACCTTGTAAAAATATTTAATTATTTTTATATAATATTTAATAATTGTCTGTGTTTAGATTGTGGTTTTTCCCCTTTGTTTCAGCAAAACTTTACACTTCTAAACAGTTAGCAAATGTTCTAACCTGCCAAATTGCTAAAAAAATATATAATTTCTTATTTTTTCTTTTTTCTAAAATAACTAGCGTAAAATGAAAGCGTACCTATGGGATTCCAATGTCCGGTGTTTCCAAGTTTTATTTTTCCAAATGCACAATAACTTTTATTCTGTTAAAAACATGTGACCCATGTCAAGATACATTATACAGTGTAGACTAAACTTACAATGCATAGGTTCTAGGCATGGAGCCGACACAGGACAAGACAAGAGGACGAGGGACACTGAGAGACTGGAGACACAGACTGGAAACTGGAGACTAGGGACTAGGTACAGTACATGGACTAGGTACTAGGACTAGGGACTAGGACTAGGTACACGGAAATCAGCTAAGCACGGCTATTAGCTAACTATGATAACAAGCTAACCATAGCCATTAGTTAAGCATGGCAATTAGCTACACATTCACTTAGCTCAACATGTACCTAGCCCCACAGAGAATTAGCTATCCTATAGCTAGACACACTAGAATAACACAAATGGAGGAACACACTCAACACTACTAACACAAAACACAACACCGAATCAACTCCACACAAACACTGAAACTTAACAGACATATAACGATTAAAACACTTGAGCCTCTTTTAACCAATACTAAACAGAACATAAATTCACATAAATGAAAATACAAAGTATACAAAACAAAACAAAACGCCCACTTACATGACTGTAATTATAAACCAACAATGCTTGACCCAGTTTCCCAGACTAAACAGCTATTTATAGACCTGCCTTAAATCAGGTGAGCTCCTGCATCACCTGACCGAGGTGCCTTCTGGGAAACTGAGTCTGCAAACCAAAACTACAAACACAAAACAGTTCCGAACTCTAGTGGCGAACACTTACACCAGGCTTCACAATTTTTTTAACACAACAAAACTATTCATTATCATTTGCTAACATTTGCTACTACCATCAAGATCTGCACCTGTAGGGGCTCCACCCAGCAGTGACACTCCTGCTCGTCGCGGTTTAGGTCCTCAAAGAGTCTCTGTTATGGGGCCGACACTCCCTTTCCAAAAGTGGCCCACTGGGCGCCTGCATTCTTGGTGAAACTTGTACAGTGGAGTAAAGATAACTGCAAATATTTGATAAGTGGGTTTAAAATTAGGAAACTAACCAAAAGTTCTTTTAAAAAATGCAATAAGAATACAAAAAAAACCTTTATGTCATTAGGAAATAATAATACAGTGAAACCGTGGATTGCGAGTAATACGGTTTGTGAGTGTTTTGCAAGACAAGCAAGATTTTTGATCAATTTTGACTTGGAAAACGAACAAGTCTTGGTTTACGAGTACTGGGTACGCATGCGCTTCTTGTTTTGACACCGAGCGTCACGTAATTACAACTGAGCCAACGGTTTTTCTCTCTCTTACGCTGCGGAATTGTGGGTAACCGTCTCCCCTGCTGGGTTTTAGTGCGCGTCTCTCACTGGTATAATCAACATCCGTGCACGCGTGTACTGTTTACTATAATGCTGTGACTACGTGTGTGTGCAAAACATTTTATTTTGTGTCTGTATGCGTGTGTGTACTGCGCGCATGTAAAGCAAAAGCAAGTCCCATTAGAGAGGTTAAAGATCCATTTTCTTTGTTCTCAGCCTGCTCTTTGTGCCTGTGTGGACACGCGTCATTGGACACCATCCCCCCCCCCCCCCCACACACACACACAGACCCCTCCTACTTTCACCTTCACAGACACACACGTTTTGTCTCTGCTCTACACAGGAACAATGCTTTGTCGCAATTCTTTTCAAAAGTAAAGTGCAGGTTAATTTTTTATTTATTTATAATACGAGTGTTTTTAAATACGAGCCGCTTGTGGAATGAATTATGCTCTTAATCCAAGGTTCCACTGTAATAATAATAATAATAATAATAATAATAATAATAATACACATAAGACTTAACAGATGGGACTTGTTTTGTTTCTTTCACACACATGTTGGAACACACTAAAACCAACCAAACCGATCATTTGCACAGGACTGAAGGACTGAAGTACACGAAACATATATGTTGCATATTTCTGGTAATGTTTACATACAAAAGAGGATTAATATTGCACTACTGCACTTTAAAGATGGACGACATTCACACTCCATGACTACCGTACTTCTGTTGCCTGGACATTGCACATTCCACATATTTTTTTTTACAGTTTATTTATACAGTTCTTAAGTTCTTACATTTTTAGATTTTATATTTATATTTGACATATTTCTACTATCTATTTTATTTTATTGTAACAAAATTGTAGATTTTATATTTTATATTTTATTCTTACCTATTTTATATTTTGCTTCCTCACTTTTTTCTTTTTCAATGTCACAAACACTCATGTAAGCATTTTACTGCATATCATACTGTATATGTGACAAATAAAATTAAATTTTTTTGATTATTATTATTATTATTATTATTATTATTATTATTAATAAAAAGAAAAATCCAAACCACTAAACTAATAACTGATAAAAAGATTTACTTTTTAAAATTTATTTCTTACCGCTTCCGTTTTTTTAAGTGAGAATGTACTGTAAAATGTAAAAAAAAATCTGACACTACAGTAAATCACTTTTTCCCCCCAATAAACTGCCTCGTTTACGTTAAAGGTGTACAAACTTTTTTTTGCTAACTTTTACATTGACCTGAAATGCAAGCCTAATAAGACCATATCCATGAAGTTTCAAACTAAAACTTAGTGAATTAATGAATGAAGCCTTTGTTAAATTCTGATTGGTCATTAGAGAAGGTGTTGAGGTGTTGAAAACAGCAGCTCTGACAGTAGTGCAGGTTTATATTCATTAGATTACAAAGATTATAGAGTTTTAAAATAAATGATACACTTAAGGCTTCTGTTAGGCGATGTTTATTAAATATAAATGGAAGGAGTCTCCAGTGCAAGCACCTCTGACAGTCAGATGTAAAGCTGTAACTTTAACTTTTGTATGTTTTTGTGTGTTTTTGTTGTCTTGGGTTTGTAGTTGCTAAAACATTAGTGAGAACTTGTTTGAAACCTAAATTGTAAATGAAACACTTTTAAAAAAGTGTACTATTATTAAAAAAAAGTACTATTATTAAAGTATCAATAAAAAAATATTACTATTACAGCTGTAACTGTCAATCTGCTTCATTGTCTCATTTTGTCATTGATGATTTTGCCACAGTAGTTGGCCATACAGTGGATTGTTTATTTCCTACAAATTTATCAAATAAAAGGGCCCAAAGCAAAAAAAAAGAAAAAAGAAAAAGTTGTCACACTTTACCATAAATATTTCTCAAAGGCAAAAACAAAAGAAAGAAAGAAAGAAAACTAAATGCTTGCGGTAAAAATGCAATGAACCACCAGGACCAATTACTGTCATAATTGTGATGCATTAAAGTAAAGCCCCGTGCTTCTGCATCCATTACCGTACGCCGTGTGGGTCATTTGCTGCTTAATTGACTTGATACGAAACACAGGACGAGGAAAAGCACACAGCTCTGAGATATACTGCTGTTTATAGTTTGCTCTGGATTTCACTGGCAGGTTTATTTCCGGATAGTTCTCCCGGAATGGCCTTGGGATATGGTGTGGGATTGGTTGACAGGAGCTCGAGTTGCTGGGAAATGAAAACACAAGATCGTGGCCTTGAAGGTCAGGGCTGAATACGTTAAAGTTCTGAAACACACACACACACACACACACAGTGTTCACAGGGACTGCAAAGAGCCAACGTGGCATGACCGCTACATGGCAGTGCTAATGGATGGAGTGTGTGTAGCCTGAGGCTGGGGAATAAAGCTGCGATTGGAATCACCCGACCTGCATTTTAAATCTGTACTCACACACAGGTGTTCGATTTTTTTTTTTTTTTACCCTGATACTCCTGTTCTACTCCTTGTCACTGAGATCACGAGGTCAGCCGTGTCAGTGCACAGATTGTTTCTCCATCCTGTTTTGCGATGCTTTTCTGTTCTGGATGTCGCACTTTGCCAGTTGTCATACCGTGTGAATTTGCTGTAATAAGCAGATCTCTATCCAGTGTCGAGCGTTACAGGCAGTGTGCTCCCCCGGGACAATCAGCAGATGGGTGATGGTGGGAGAAGAATGATGCTGTGGGGACGGGGACACAGAGACGTTCCTCAAACTGACAACGAGACATAGAGGAAAATGACTCCCTGCACCATTTCAGATAATCGTGCACACACACACACACACACACACACACACACACACACACACGGTCTATGCATTTCTTCCTACCACTTATTTTAAGTCTTCAACTAGAGAATAGAGAGGATTAGGATTTGTAAATGATTAGAAAATGTATTATCTTTCAGCTCCATCAACAGACTGTGCACTGTGTAATGTATTTAAATGACTTCAGACAGGAGTGAAGTCAAGCAGTACTACAGTATAATAGTACTCATAACATACTTAAGGTCATACTCCTTTTATTGACATGCCCAGAGGCCACACCTCCTTTACTGATATATCTAAGACCACGCCTCCTCATATATTCAGAAGCTACACCTTCACTGACATACCAGAGGCCACACCCACTTTACAGAAGCTGCACATCATTAATAATTAGCACAGTGGGGAAGGGAACCTATTATAAAGTCTATTCTAAAACTTTTCTAAAAGGACCCACACAATTATTTGGTATGTTTTGTATGTTTATGTACATATGTCACATCAACACCGTGGTGAAAAAGGCCCGGCAGCGTCTCTACCACCTCAGACGCTTGAGAGACTTCAGACTGCCCTCCAAAGTGCTCAGGAATTTCTACTCCTGCACCATAGAGAGCATCTTGACGGGAAACATCACAACCTGGTTCGGGAACAGCACCATGCAGGACAGACGAGCTCTACAGAGGGTGGTGCGATCAGCTGAGTGCATCATCCACACCAAGCTCCCTGACCTGCACTCGATCTACAGCAGGCGGTGCTGGACCAAGGCCAGGAGGATCGTGGAGGACCTCAGCCATCCCAACAATGGACTGTTTACTCTGTTAAGGTCTGGGAAGCGATTCCGCTCCCTGAGGGCCAACACGGAGAGACTGAGGAGGAGCTTCTTCCCGCAGGCGATAAGGTCTCTCAATCACACCACACAGGAGTGATATCTTTTTAAACATTCACATTGACTGGACAATCATGGACACATTTATGCACTACATATTTACATATCTGAAACCATTGCACTTTCATAAGTCACTTTTCATGCATATTTGCACAGCCATTGCCACTTTAAAAACACTTTAAAATTTTTATATATACTTCCCCCCCATATTCCTATATTTCTATATTTTGTAATATTTTTATTATGCCCTTATTTGTACGGTTTGTTTATTTTACTAGTTAAATGTATTTCCTTTCGTATTTCTTTTTATTAATATTTATTCCTAATACATAGTTTTTATTTTCTTTATAAGGTCACCAGCGGTCGTACAAGCATTTCACTGCATATCAGACTGTGTATGACTGTTTATGTGACAAGTAAAGTTTAAATTTGAATGATCGAAACATTTATGTCGATTTAAGATTTCATTTCATGCATGCAGGCAGCAGACAGGTGCGTAAACGTATCTATTTTTAATTGTAGAGTGTGTACTGTACATAATGCATGTCAAACATGAAATTTGCAATTCACTGTGCATTTGAATCTGTGAAATGTAGCAAGACATCAAACCTGTATAGCTTTCTCACTCTCTCTCTCTCTCTCTCTCTATTTCCCAAATCAACCTGCTGGAGACGGTTGGAGTGTATGTGAAGTGAAAAGAGCATATAGGCGGTGAGATGTGTGAATATTCACAGCAGGTTAAGTGCAGTGACTCAGAAGGCCCACGTCTTACAGACTGCAGAGCTTTGAGCTCTGGTTTTCTTTTTTTTTTCTTTCTTTTTTTTATCTTCCTGCTTGATTCACACTCCACTTCCCTCTGTCAGGGTTTCCTCCAGGTCCCTGTAGTGCTCTTCGTGTGGTGCACTCTTCATTTTGCTGCCTAATGACTCCACGGTGAAACGGTGTGGCCGATCACACCACACGACTTCGCGACTGAGAGAGATATTGAAGGTGAAGTACGGTAGATGAGATTCTCCTTGAAATTTCCCGGCTCTGGAAAAATACAGAGAGGAGTCGGAGAGATTGTGTTGATCGTGTGTTTCAGATGCTGCCTCGATAGATCGTTCAGGATTAAATGCTACAAACACTCTGGTTTTATTATTGATTTATTGTTTTCCATTCACATTTTCTAACAAAAGTGGTCTGATGTATCAAAAACTTAATGTTTTAATGCTTTTGTTTCTTCATTTATTGTTTTTATTTTTTATTTATTGATTTCTTTCATAATTATTTTTTGTCACAATTGTGAGTAAACATGGTTTTCACTTATCATCATCTTATTATTATTATTATTATTATTATTATTATAACATGTTCATATTTTCCTGTAGAATTAGTATTTATTTATTATTTGTTTGTTTGTCAATGGACCATAAGTATAGTATGTCTCCATGCTTTGAGGTCAATTTATTAGATTTTTTTATGTGTAAAATTGTGTATATTTATTACCATGCTTATTGAACCCCTAGTGGTAGCAGAGTGTAAACTGACTATGCCCAGCTCGTCTATCATGTACTGATCTCTACATCCATCCATCCGTTCATCCTTTAACTTCTGTATCCAACTAGGAACCAAAGAGGCCAATAGTGACCATCGTATTTATTCCTATTTGTACCACCATAGTAGGACCACCAGTCAGCATTCACACATGCATTCTCACACCACGGACAATTTGGGAACGCCAATTAGACTAATTTGCACGTCTTTGGGCTGCAGGAGGAAACAACAGAGCCTGAGGTGGGAATCGAACCCTGATAATGGAGGTACAAGGCAGTAGTACTAACCCATGAGCCACAGTGGGCTCCACAGAGTCGGCTCTGCTTGGGTCATGAAGAAAGAGTGTTTAAGTACAGATACTTCCAAATTAAAGACAGAAATCACATTTTGTTGCCCACTATGAGCTGAATAATGACACGTGATACCTGCATTCTTATCACTCACACTTTAATACAGTTCCGAAAGCAGGAGCAGAAAATATTCGAAATGCAGAATTTCTGTGCCATCAAATCACTTTGATTGCGTTTTTATTTTTATTATCTTCTTAAACTTTTTCATGTTGTCTATAACAAGCACCACTGAAAGCACAATACAGGGAGATTGTTTACCTTATATGGTGATTTGGGGGAGTCTCTTTATGCAAATCAGTGCTGTCATGCAAGAACACTATAATTTGGAGTGTATGGGATTTTATCAGCGGCCATTGTGTATTGTCGTGCATATACATACATGAATAACATTTTGTTTGTTGGCACTTATACACAAATCTATCACTTCTTTTCAGCCCACTTTGACAAAAAAAAACAGGAAACCTTGTATTTAGTTCAGAATTTCAGAACTTTTTAACAAAGAATGTCAAACATGTCTGGCACTCCATGTATCATTTGCTCATTATTTTTTCTTCTTCTTTGACTTGTCTAGAATTTCTGGAAAAGGATGGTCAGAGATGACTAGAGCTCCCTGTAGCATTTGCTCCTAGTGTGTTCCAATCAAATAAATCAACCCCTCTGAAGAAAGTGTATATAATGAAGCGGGGAGACTCGGCGTATCCTAATTATCTCCACTTCTTCAATCCTTTTATCGCTATACGTTTAACGTCGGCGTGGACGGCATACTTACGCCTCCATGCATGCTTTAATCGGTGGTGTAATTAGATTGCCAGGCATAGTTGTTTGGTTTTGAAAATCTCTCTATGGTTGCGTATCTGAAATAAAATAAAAGCTCTTGTTCCTTCAGAGGGTCTGCAATCATGGTGACACACACACACACACACACACACACGAGCTAATAGAGAGAGTACAAAGGGACTGGCTGTGAGTTCACCCCGAGCAGAGACAAGCTCTATTATAGTTCAAAGAGAATGATGAAGAATGGTTTTATATGAGCCTTGGCTCAAAGCTTTTCTTTTTTTTTCCATTAGGCCAGATAGCAGTGGGCTTATTAGAAAGCAGACATGTCAGCACATGGATGTGTGTTCATAACCCCCTCGGGATTAGTCCTGTGTATTATTCCACCACAGCGTCCAAACAGCTTTCGGGTTCAGCTGGATAGAACTGGCTCGGGTCCAAATTGCGTAATTAGTTTAGAATATGTGTATTCATGCTACTTGATGAAAAAGAAAAAAAAAAAAAGATGTTATTTTTCATGTCTGATTGTAAAGCAAGACTTTCTGAATTAGGTACAGTAATCCAGTGAGCTCTGTTAATCCTCTTTGCCAGGCGTATAGTGTGAAAATTATTGTGGGCAGACTGGAATTTGAGGGGGAAAAGAGAAAAAAAAACAGGAAAAAAGATAGAGGGATGATATGTGGAAGATTAGGGACACACAGTTCAGGATTATTATTATTATTATTATTATTATTATTATTGTTCGTCTGTGTATCTTCACATCCTTCCCGATAAGATAGATATCCTTCCTGCATAACCCAGTGCAATACACACCAATGCATACACAACAAATTCCATTTAATACACACCAGGGTATATTTACAGTAATGTATATGTTTATGGCATTTCTTAGACCCCCCTTAGGGCATTGCCTGAAGGTGCCCGGATTTGGAGTAATGGTTTTCCGATCAGGAGTCTAACATCTTAATAGCTTCAATGATATATTATATTTCATGCAGTACACAACAAATTCCTTTTTTTTTTTTTTTTACATACCGTGCAATATGGAGTGTGTCATGCATTTTGTGTGTATTGCATGAGATATTACATGCACGGAACGCACTGGGGCCTGTTACATGTGTTACATATATTTTAACTGATCGTGAAAATATCATGAGCCCCCATGCCTTTATATTAAATTATATTAAGTAATGTTGATTAAATTAAAAAAAGGAGAACACATGTTTTACTGCGACAGACTGCAAAGTGCCTAAAGATACAGTTTGTTTATGTAACAGCCTCAGCAGCAACCTCTTTTCCCCTCTCGTCTGTTCCAACCCCTCAGCATCAGCGGTACTAATCACTGTCCTGATGATAGATAATCACCTGCACCTGTTTCTCACTGGATCAGGACTTAAGTTAGATGTTTTTATTAATGCTTAAATGATTCCTAAGTCACTGTGTAGCTTAACAAACAAAACACATTCCTCAGAAATGGCTCAGGTACAGGGACTGGAGTGAACATAACGAGAGACAAAAACTTGCCAAAAATGCGAGCTGAAAAAGTCCTTTAGGTTTCCTGGAAAACTATTCCTCAAGAGCACAGTAAAAAAACAATACAAAAGAAAAAAAACACAGAAAAGTTTGGCTACTTGGATGCAAAATATAAAGAAATGGACGGGCAGGGGTGGGATGGGTCGTCAAAACTTTTGCACAGTCATTGTGCAGTTATTGTGTAGCCATTTCATGGGAGAAGAAGGCAAAAGAGTCGAGTGACCCAGATCCAAAAAGTTTCCGTACTGACTGCCTGGTCATTGAGCTGTGAGTTTGGTTATATTTGGAGAAATTTAAAAAAAAACATTTAACATTTAAAAAAAATAAATAAATCTCTTGTACTGGAATCAACAAAAATAACTGCTTGTCGGAGGATGAAAGTGAGAGTCCAGTTAGGATCAGGCATGAACTAGAGTAACGTAGCTGAGGTTGAGGAACAATCAGACACCATGCTGACGCTACTGGGGTTGTCCTGGTTTTTTTTTTTCCAAAGTGGTGCTTCAGAAGTTCTGGTTTATGGTGTACACCTTCCTCTTGAATCTTTTTTTTTTTTTCTTTAGAGAAGGGGAACGAGTCCACTTCCGCTCGGAATGCAGCTGATCGACCAGCTTGTTTTATTTTCAGAGCAAACACTCTGTGATTTAGCCAAAGCAACTGAGTCAGCCTGCAATACAGGGAACGTTCGGGACACCAATAATTTTAGACGTGTGAACCAAACCTGTGCTGAAATATCTCTGATTCAAGCACAACCATGACAAATGACTACCTGATAAAAATAATAAAACCTGATCCTGATTCTGACTGCATGGGTTGTTTGAACACCTTCTTCTCAAGGTCTAAAGGCCTGCTTTTCTTTTAGAATGAGTTGGTACTGTATCAGTGGCATCCGGAGAAGGACAGTTGATTGTTCATCGCATTTGCATTCCTAAACCCTCTGTCATGTCCTCTGACTGAAACCTACCAGTCAAAGAACCTTTTTTTTTTTTTTTTCTAATCAGGAAAGACATGGATGTATTCTCCTGACAGCGACCAGGCACAAGACCATGCTGCATGCAGATTGGGCAGGTCAGATGCCTGAGATTGTATAAAGCTCATTAATGCGGCGGAAGGTATTCAAATTTATGGAGGCACTAACGTCCAGGGGAGATAAGGAACAATGCTACAGAATACCAATTAAGCACTTTTAATGATGGCAGGAAACAGGAAACCTGTATAATACCCAGAGCTCACCAGTGATTGATCTAGTTGTGTGTTCTTTTTCTCCACCGTTCAGAAAAGAAATGTTGTCCTTAAATTGAACTGGCAGCCTGTCAGAATGGTCCTCCACATTATTCTTTTTTTATTTTATTTTATTTTATATATGAAACAGTAAAGTTTTCTTCGTGCTACGTTTTTTATTCAAGGCCCTTGTAAATGTGGACTAACTGCACACTTTCGGTACAATGTCAAACATCCTGTAGCTATACTTCTACATTCATGCTCTCTAGATATGAGCTGAATAATTCATGACGCTGCATCCTGTCATGTTGAGATGTACAATGTCAGCGCTAACTTCAGTTACCTGATGATCTCATTAGCGCTTGATGCTCCAGTCTGTCCCTTCATGCTTTTTTGTGCACTTTATTACATCCAGATGTACAAGACTCTCATGGAGCAATTAGAGTCAAACTCTCCCAAAGGACTGGCCTGTCTCTGGACAACATGGACACCGGAGCCAGGATGATCCTAGAGCAAGTGTGCTAGCGAAAAACTCAATAACTCAATCTCCTCCTCACTGTAATGGTTTTCCTTTCTTTGGGATTTTTCTTTCCTTTTTTTTAAATGTAACTAATTAATTAGTGGTTGAAATGAAAACTTAGTTTTGTTTTCCTCTTTTAACATCTTATTCCCACTCTAATAATAATAAATAAATTTATTATTATAATTTTTTATAATTATAATAATTTTTCATTTTTAAAGAGTTTTTATCTTACACTCAATTTCTTTTTTTCCTTTCTTTCTTTAGCACTTCTTATTTTTATTGTTGGAAGCCTGTGTATTTTCCTTCCTTTTTCTTTTATTAATATTATTTTTCACTTTTAATTCCACATTCAATTTCATCTACTTGCACATATAGAATATTTACATAATTCTCCTTTTTTCTCTCTACCTTTTCAAGTTTATTTTATTATTATTTTTAATGTAAAACTGTCCTGTTAAAGTAAAAAAAAAAAATCTGTTTTTCTCCCCCCACGGGTTTTTAATCTCTGTTTTTAATCCCCTCATCCCCCGCCCTTTGAAAGTGGCTTTTATAGCATTAAAAAAAAAAAGTTACATATTGCTAACAAAGTCCTTTGTCTGAACTCCTACTGAAGGGGAAAAAAAGCAAGCAAAGAAATAATGACTCTGGTAGTTCTCAGAGGATAATGGATTCATTAATGGCGCCTGGATGACAAATGTATCTATTAAGCGTGTTTTAAATGAAATAAAAAATGAGACAAAAATTCACATTACACATATGATCCTTCAGGAGGCTAATAGCTGTACGATTGTGCTGTGAATCTATAAAAGCTTTATGAAGCATAAATTCCCATGTCTTGCAAACAACCTCGAAACACTTTAAATATTCCAATATTCCGGACGAGGACGGCAAATCTAAATAATCACCGTGCAGGTTTTCTCCATAAACACGGGGATATTGATATCAGGCCCCAGACGCGGTCCTCAAACCAATCCCGACCCATAAGGCCATATATCACGTCATCCGGAAGAGCGAGTTAAAATGCAGCTGGAGCAAAGCTTTTGTTTTGCGGAATTTATGAGCGTCATTACAAAAGCAGCAGCAGCAGCAGAGATAAAAAGCTGCCTGAGCGGGAGAATAGTGCTGAGAGCTGGGGACTGAGGCTGCACGAATCATCCATTTCATCTCACACCATGCAAATCAATGAAGCCCGGCTCTGAGGCACAACACCGCCGGCCAATCAGTGAGCGGCACGCTCTCTACTCAGATTAGCCCAGGTGCAATTATTCTTTCTTTTTGATTTAATCAGGTTTTGATTTAGATGACAAATGGGAGGAGAAGAGATATTTAATCCCATTTAATGTGATGTAATTTAATAGAACCTAACATATTTAAATATAATATAATATAAAAATGTCTATAGTTGTAAAAGTGGTGAAGTTTTCTGCAAAAAGGTTTGACACTTACATTTATTCACCATACAGTATATGGAAGGAGTCTCTGGTACTAATGCTTAATAACAGCTTTTAAATGTAGGCTCTTTAACGTTTGGTCATAAGACAAGCTGCAATTTCTTCAGTTTTCAATGAGAGAATTAATGATTTATAGTTGCTTTAACATAAATAAGAGCAGGAACTAACATGTGTTGTTCAGTCAATAATAAAAGGTAATTATTAAAATTAATTTTAAAAATATTGTTTAAAAAAATTTATAAATCAAACATGCTGTTATAAGAAGGTAATCAACTTCAGGGTGGTTACAGTAACTCTGCTTCATCACATTTTATAAACGATAAAAATGAATCAAAACTGCACTTTATTCCTTACATTCAGTATAATGTAACATCAATTGAAACACTGAAATATACATCAATAGAGGGAAAAGGGAATGATACAATGTACATTGATGTACTGGCTGCTGAGCTCCAGGAGGTAGCAGCTGAACTGAAAATAGAAAACGGATAGTGCTGCATGGTTATTTATTATTAAAAGACCATTCTACTGAAACACACTGTCTCCTCAGAGAACACCTACAGATATGGCCAGGAAAAATGCGCTGATGGATTGAGCAGAACAACGTGCTACCTGTGTGACAGGCTGAGAGAGGAAAGAGGATTCTAAAGGAAGGATGGCTCTCTTTAATACGTGTCCTAGCCACATGGGACACAGCAGGACACAGAGTGCAGACTTGCTTCAGTATTTAGGACATCTGGGCTTTCGAGGAATTCCCATCGGAAATCTTTAGTGGGATTTTAAGTGGTATTAAATGGTCAGTTGAGCCTTAAAGGCATTGCTCAAGGGCCCAACAGCGGCAACCTGTTGGAGATGGGGCTCGAACCGCCGACCTTCAGATCGGTAACTCAGAGCCTTAACACACTGAGACACAGCCCGCTTTAACGGCCTGCAAGCTGTGAGACGGGGATCCATGGATTAAAACTGTTCTTTCAGCATGTTACATACTGTAGATGCTTCATCAGATTGAGATCTTGAATTTGAAATTTGGAGGCTGAGTCAACACCTCGATCTTCAGTGTGTCAGGGCGCATGATCCTGCTTAAAGAGACCACTGCCATCAGGGAACACTGTTTCCATGAAGGGCTTCAATTTGGTCTGCTGCAATGTTTAGGTAGGTGTTACAGGTCAGAGTAACATCCACATGAATGGCCGGACCCAAGGTTTCCCAGCAGAACATTTCCCAGAGCATCACCTCCACCAACTCGCCAATTCTTCCTGAAGTGCATCGTGGTGCCACCTTTTCCCCAGGGAAGCGACACACACACACATGGCCATGTACATGATGTAACAGACCAGGCTACCTTCTTCTTCTAATGGAGGTAAGCCCATTGTAGGAGCTTTCTGTAGAGACGTGGTAGACATGTGTCAGCACTATACACAACAAACTGCGACGCTCTGTGTTTGACACCTTTCCATCAGAGCCAGCATTCACTTTGTCAGCGGTTTGTGCTACAATGGCTGTTCTATTGGATCAGACCAGACAGACCAGAACAGACAGACAGATGCACATCAGTAAGCCTTGGTCGCTCATGACTCATGTCACCATTTCACAGGTAGTTTGACTGCAAAATCAGATGAATTCTTTAATCCTCAGTCTAGTCTTTTTGACAAAAATGAGGTTGTTCAAAAGAAGCAAAAAGCATTAAAAACTGATAGAGAATATTTTGTGCGTGTTTTCTTTAAGGCACAAGAAAGTCACAAAAAAAATCATTAATGCCAGAATATTATGTCAATAGTTTTTGGTTATATCAGTGTGATACTAGAAATATACTTTTGTCACAACAGGGAAATCAGCCTGTAGTTGTTTTTTTATGGCAGGGTAAATGTGCAATTTGGCATTACTTATGTGATGATTAAGTTTTAATAACAACAACAATAATAATAATATTAATAATAATAAAAAGAAGCAAACTCATGCTTTGTGTTAGCAAGGGGCCTTTTTGCACTTTGTGGTTAGCGCTGTCCCCTTGTGGGGTTTGATTTGTGCTTGCCGTTCGCATGTTCTTCCCGTGCTTGGTGAGTTTTCTTTAGTCACTTCAGTTGCCTCCAACAGTACAAAAACATGCAGATTAGGCTAATTAGTGTTCCCAAATTACCCGTAGTGTGTGAATAACTGTGTAAGTGCATATGTGTATATGTGTGTGTGTGCCCTGCGATGGATTGGCACCCTGTCCAGCGTGTCTTGTGCCCTAAGTCTCCTGGGATAGGCTCCAGGCCCCTTGCGTCCCTGAATACAGGATAATGTAGTACAGATGTTGAGAGCGTAAGTAAAAAAGTTGAGGACTAAAAACTACACAAACTGTTCAGTTCACAGCATCAACAGCCCCCTCCTGTACCTGTTTTAGTTTTACTTAGGTGAAAATGTAGATGACAACAGTTTTTATTATTACAAAAGTCCATGACTACAGGGGAAAATGAGTAGCAGTAACGGACTTTAAACCTAATTTTTCTTGGCTTCAACATTCTCCAAATGTTCATTAATGGCCTTTAGTTTATTCACAGCATATCAACTCTTTTTCCCTTTTGATATTTTTCGACCACTGATAAAGTAATGGAAAGAAACCGTGCACTTGGCTCCTTATGGATGTCTTGTGTTTTGCTATAAAATGCAGTTGTTCATGATCGTGTAAGCTCAAGTCTTCTTAGCAGCTTTTAAATTAAAATAGTTTTTAAACAAACCTTATGTGCGTGGGAGGTAAGTCCAAAAATACCATTTATTTTATTTTATCCCTTTAAAAACATTGATGTTTTCCCATGATATCACTTCTTCAAGACTGACATGAAGGTAACATGGTTTGACCCTTCAAAGTTTTCGGGTCACCCATGGATTCACAATGACTTATGTTTAATAAAAATGTTTAATCCACAGAAGTTGTTTAGTATTTGCTTATTTAAATCTGTTGAGACAGAAATACCTTTAGCAAAGATCATTTTATAGTACAGTACATTCCTGTTTCTCAGCCTGTGTTCTTGATATAGGAATAAAAAATTTGTTCCTGACAAACAAAGTGCAGTTACTGAAAAGGAACGAATGAATATACAAATGTGTGGGTGCCAACAACATTACCTTGTTGTCTTCATACGTAAATCGACTATGACAGTTATTAGTGGTGTTAAAATATTTCCATTCTGGAATCAATTGTGACAAAAATGACAGCGTAACACTGTGAATTTAAAGCACTAATATAAAAACAGATTTATAAATTGCAACTCTTTTATAACTGCTTATCTTTTATTTTCCTTTATTTCACACTTAATCTTACAAATCAAACTAAATTTGAGATGAACCCAGAGCAGTACTCAGGCTGAGCATGATTAATTGAGACGAATTAGCTTCATTGGACTGCATTAAGCTCGTGTCCTTCTGCAAAGCTGTAATAATTCTCAGTGACAGTAAATAACCATGCCAGGTCTTAAATAAATAATAATAAATCAGTTGATATAGGGCCAGAAATACTGTACATTTTGTAACAGCAGATCCTTACATCAGTACTTGCCACCTTCATCTTGTTAGCAGACTTATTATAAATAGCGTACATGCTTTCTTCTTTTAATTTCTTCTGGAGTGAAATATTCCCTCTTTAATTTGGTTAAGCAGTGTGTTCACAAAGGGTTAATTCCCAACAATTAAAATCCAGACCTGCTGGGAAATAATGTGTGAAATGGGCGGGGCCATCACTGGTAGTGATGGGATCCTTGAGTCAATTCAATGAATCAAATGTCTTGTTTTCTGGTTGGGGGTGGAGTTATCCTAGATTAAAAAAAAAAATGGTTAATTAAAAGAACTTTTGATTACTTTGTAATGTTTCCGTCTAAGTGGATAACGTCCCATGGGCCTAACAGCCTGTTTTTTGTTTTTTTTTTCACCTGTCTGTATTATGCATTCAGAAAGACACAGTTTAACAGTTTAACTTTGGTGAAAATATATTTTCATGTCTGCTGTAGTCATTTCTGCTCCATTATTGGCGCTAATGTTCCCTGCCGAGGCACTTTCGCCCACAAGTCATTAATTTTAGGTGAGCAGAGAGAGGTTTCATATCATCCCTAGAATATTGTAAAATAATTGGCTGTTTCTTGGCCTCCGTATCAAAAAGCAGCCATTGTTTCTAAGCATATTTAAATTGACCCAGGGTTCTTGAAGAACTTGGACGCAAGTAATTTTATTTAAGCCCAGGATTGAAGCCACATTTCTTTGTTCTCTCGTGAGCCATATTAACCTTAAAACCTGAAAAGATACCATCGAGACCAAATCATTCTCTGTAACATTTTCTCATTTGTGCTGGTTTAAAATATGAAGAGTTTTTTTCCCCTAATATCAATTCAATTCAGTTTTATTTATATTACACTTTTAACAATGGTCATTGATGCAAAGCAGCTTTACACTCACTCAAAAATCGTCTATACCGCATTATCCTGTATTCAGGGTTGTGGGGGGCCTGAAGCCTATCCCAGGAGACTTAGGCCATGAGGCAGGGTACACTTTGGACAAGGTGCCAAACCATTGCAGGGCACACACAGACATGTTAAGGCAGTTTGGGAACACCAATAAACCTAATCTGCAGGTCTGTAGGAGGAAACCAGAGTACCCAGAGGAAATCCAACACGGACAGGGAGAACATACAAACTCCATGCACACAGAGACAAGAATCAACCCTGGGCTGGGAATCAAACCTGGACCATGGAAGTGCAAGGCAACAGTGCTAACCACTACACCACCAGGCCACAATGGCTCTACAGAATTAAATTATAATTATCAGATTGTCCCTGATAAGAAAGCAGAGGGCGACGGTGGCATTAAAAAAAACTCCCTGAGAAACCTCGAGAGGAACCAGACTGATCTTGGACACCCAAAAAAACAAGAAAAAACTTGTTCCCTCTGCCACCGCAAACGTCCAGAGCATCATGTGGACAGCTGAACTCGTTATTGGCAGCAAACACCTAGCATACAAGACATCCTTCATAAACTGTGTCTAAGGAAGACTTACCACAAACACTGTTTACCAGGCTGCCGGGTATCAGGCAGACATACCGCACAGCAGCATCCTTCCCAGAACCAGCAGAATGAAGAAAGATATCTAGCTGCAGGGCATCAGGATTCTAAACTAACTTTAATCCAGTCACTGTCTGTTCTCTGTCACAGCTCAAGGACACCCGTGGAATTTCCTTCACATGCCGCTGTCAGGTTTTTTTTTATGTTACAGTATTTTAAGGGAATTTCTCTGTTTACACACTTTATTACTTTTGCTGCCACGAGAACTAAGTCCTTTCTCTGTGGAATATAATAGAAAGTTTGATAAAATGTATTTATTTTACACCACACTACACTACTGTAGCCAATTTATGTGGACATTTCATAACTATAATGCTACCCTGAACTACCCATTCACCTGTTTGTACTCCATATGTACTGTATAAGGAGCACTGCTCAACAACAGATCTGCTCACAACTAAAACTATCCATGGAAAATTCTACTATGGCATGTATTAAGGTTTAAGGTTTGTACTTTGTGGTACTTCAGACATTACCATGGTAGACTCAATAGTACTTTATAGAGTACGAGAAGAGGTACTATGGCACTTCAATGGGTAGTAAAAAAATAGGTGATACCATGGTGTTTTCCACCCCTGTAGGAATCAAATAAAGTTTGCCCACTTTTTATGTTATGTGTATAAACACCACCTGTCCAAAAACTCTCTATCTTCCATTTCAAAAAGATGTCAAAGTACATCAGGGACAAGATTGTATAGACCTGCACAAAGCTGGAATGGGCTACAAGACCATCAGCAAGAAGCTTGGTGAGAGAGAGACAACTGTTGATGTGATTATTCACAAAAGGAAGGAATACAAAATAACCATCACTTGCCCTCAGACTGGAGCTTTATGCAAGATTTCACCTTATGCATCTGAACTTTTCTAGTGTATATAGAAGGATTGGGAGACCAAAATTGAGCTCTTTGGCAATAACCTGACCTGCCATTTTTAAAGTAAGAAAAATGCTAACTATGATCCTAAGAACAGCATCCCTACCGTCATGCATGGAAGTGGAAACATCATGCTTTGGGGCTGTTTTGCTGCTACAGGTACAGGTCAACTTTGCCATATGAAGAGGCCAATGGACAAAGCCATGTATTGTAAATTTTGGATGAGAACCTCCTGAAGATGAGTCATGGATGTGTCTTCCAGCATGGCAATGATCCGAAACATAAAAGAAGAACTAGCCAATCTCCAGACCTTAATCCTATAGAAAATTTATGAAGGGAGATGAAACTTGAAGTTGCCAATGATGGGCAAGAAACCTTAAGGATTTGGAAAATATCTGTAAAGAAAAGTGGTTAAAAATCCCTCCTGAGATGTGTGCAAACCTGGTGACGGATTACAAGATACATCTTACCTCTCTGCTTGCCAACAAGGGTTTCTCCACCGAGTACTAAGTTTGTTTTGCATGGTGATCAACTACTTATTTTACTAGTTGAAATGCAAATCAATGTATAACTTTTATATCATGTGCTTTTCGGTTCATTTTCTGTCTCTATTCTTTACAATAAACCTATGATAAGCATTATAGACCATTTATTTCTTTGTAACTGAGCAAATTTAGAGGATTATTATAATTATTTTTCCCACTGTCCATAGAATACCATAGTTCATTGCATACTGTAGTACAATATTACCATTATGGTACCTAAACTTGTAAAACACACAGTATTTCTGACTCTTAGTTCATTAGTACAATACTACGATACCATGGTAGAACTTTCTACCATGATGTAGAACACCATAGTGTAGACTTCCTTGATATCTATTAGTATTTATTTTACTACTTTGCATTCTTGTCACTACCTTTGGATGCACACGTTCTACTATACGTCCCACTAAGCATACATATTAAACACACTAATTATAATATACTGTATGGTGCATACTGTATAAATATTATACTAGTAAATAATCTACAGCACTCTCTCCCCTCCTTCTCTTCTCTCCCTTAAATCCTTTGATGTACACTTTTCAGTAAACATCAGTAGCACACTTTAGCCTCGGAACAAGTGTTTCAAAGTACTGTACCATTCTCCCTGAATTTTTTATGAGGGTGTTAAATAAACTTCAAATAAAAAAAAAATTATTTACAATTGTTAAAAATTGTTAAAAACAGGGTTTATACATGTAAATGTGCAAATGGGATGTGCCAGACCAAAAGGAGATGATATAGATGAAGTGATAAGGGTGTTTTTTCTTATACTGTAGGTCATGAACCTAAAACAGAGTTGTTATGAAAAACATCCATTTGTGTATGTGTGGACAAGGTCTAAACTGATCATCCTTAACACTAACACCACCACCAGGTGAATTGAGTAACATCGATTATCAATTATACCCCAGTGACCTGGTGCCAGGCTCATGGTCACCCAAGGCCCTTTCATGCCCGCGGGGACCACATGCCAGCCTGTCTGGTCTGATTGCAGAGAAAAGTACAAACAAGGTAGAATCCATCAACACAGTACACCCCAGACAAGGAAACAAGCCAACACAACACACTCCCAGAGGACCTGCAGAGCCTGAAGATGCCTGAAGTAGCCAGAGCTATGAGGGGAACCCAAATCCTATATAGTTATAACAGTAATTGATTGATTGATGTTTTGGTTGATCAGTGAGAAAACCATGTCTACAGACAAATGTCCGTAAATGTCTCAAATGAGTTACTTTCCTTACCCAGTACTATCAGTTATTGATAACGATATTGATATGCTTTATACAGCTGCAGATGCTTCATATGCTTCATATGGTGATACAGCACCACTTTGGTCATAGGTTACTTGGGTTAGGTGATGTTTTTACCCAGTGCACACAAGAACTAGAGACGTGTTGAAGACATCTTAAGGATCCTTAAAGCCATAAAAATGTTAACAACCCAGGCATCTTCAGGACTAATTACCTAAAGTCTTCATACTGAAGTTGTCTTTAGGGCATCGTCACTGAGTAGTTTCTAATAATTTATTTTCCTGAAGATGACATAAAGACCTCTTAAGGAGTCTTGAGATTTAAAGACCCTCTACAGACAACCTGAGGCCTAGTCAGAGCAAACCTTCCCACTGAGCAAAAATAAAAAAAAATAAATAAACCCTAAGCACGCTTGTATACAGTTAGAAAATGGTACTGATTAATGTCTTGTTATATATTTTATATATTTGTATATTATAATGCACATGTCGAGTGTGTACTAGCTCAAGCTGCTTAAATTGGAAATGCAGTCCATTTCCATAAAGAGAAATTCTAAAGCCTAAGAGAAGAAAGAGCTGGAGAAATGACAAATCGAGGTTGTGCACCTTTTCCAGCAACTTACCGTGCAGCGTCACAAGCAGTCTGCGAGACTGCACATGGGGGGTAAGCAATCAGGAAACCGCTCCATACGTTTAAAGAAAACCTTGTATGGCAGAAACGTCAGCTTAACACTCAGTTAACCTCGAGTCAGGATTGATCAAACTGCTGTTTGATGCTTTTCTTCCCCTGTATTCATCCATGAACTTTAATCATCTCAAAATCAAAACTCTGATCATTTAGTGCTTTTGAGACTTTTTTTTTTTAAAGGTCGATTGACCTCATTTACCATCTTATCGCTGTTAAGATGATGGGCAATCTGAGGAAGGATTATCACCGTAGTCTCTGTGGTCATAAATCTCAAACCTGCTCTCGGCTGCTTAAATACGGATTTAGGGAATGTGAATTTTCCTGGAACAAATGGATATCAAACCTAGAGAATGTGACTGTCTTGAGCATTTTTAATTCCCTCAGGGCACTTATTTATTGATTAAAAAAAAAAAAACAAAAAAAAAAAAACATGCTCTTTCTGCAGTAGATCTACGACAGTTCAAATGCTAGCATTAAACTTTGTGGTAGAACATTAGACCTACTGGTTACTCAGGTTAGGTTACATTTTTACCCAGTGGACACAAGAAGGACTGCAGAACCTATTCAGAACAACACTTACAGGAGACGTGTTGAAGATGTCTTAAGGACCCTTAAAGTTCATGAAAACATCAACACCCCATCTTTAGGACTAATTACCTAAAGTCCTCATACTAAAGTTATCTTTAGGGCATCATCACTGAGTAGTTGGTCCTGAAGTACAAAACATAACCACATTTCATGCAACAGTCAGTTAATCCCGTCCAAACTCGGCGGTGCTCTGAGAAATCTAATTCCGCCCGAATGCGAATGTCTGTGATTGACGAAAATGTTTTTTCCAAAACGCGTTTTCTTTTGTGGTTTGGTCAACGTGAACTACCGTACTAACTCTAGCGCTCCGGTATTCAAGATGGCACACCAATAATGGATGTAGAATCCACGCATTCTGGACATGTGGTCTTGTGCAACGCCCACATCAAAAACACAGACAACCCTACCTCCGTAATCAACATGGAGATGTTAGTCCCGTACGAATGCATACATGAAATGACAGACGTAGTCTGAATTTTTTTTTTTTTCAAACGTCGTTTGGAAACCTAGTCCTGTCCGAATAGGCTTTTGTTTTGGGATTGTGTTCCTTTAAATGTGTGAAATGTTTTTGTGTGTTTTATTTAATGCTGTGACTGTTTTTGTTTTTGTGTGAATTTATGTTTGTGTGTGTGTTTTATGAAATGGTTTAGTTCTTCAGGAAATGTGATTGTTTTTTTGAAATACTTTTGTTTTGTGCCACCGTACAGAGGAATTTGAACAGTGATGGTGATTGGTTATATATATATATACAAAAAACAAAACAAAAAAAAACTTTCTTTACAATTCTGGTTTCTAAAGTTATAGCAGCCTAACATGTTTCAGTTATTTAGCTAAAAAAAATCACATCAGTCAAGAGAAACGCTACAGGACTAAAGACACCTGAGAATAGCACGAGTTTTAGAGCTTTCCATAGAAAACTTTATTCTCTCACTTTATTCACTCTCTCTGGTTTGCCTAACAAACCAATCAGATAACCTGAATCTTACTTGAGTACGTGGAGGGTTTTATAAAATCAGTCAGAATGTGATTTTTTTTTTTCCCCAGTTTAAGAAGAAAATGTCAAGAACCTCTGGTTCACAGTGAATGGATTGTTGTGGTGCTGGAAATCATTTCTGGATATATATTTGAAGTGTTCTTGAGGACCTTTCGCAATTTAGAACACAAAAGAAAGACTTTTTTGGTCGGACAAAAGCCGAAAGAAGGTGAGGAGGCGTTGAGGGACTGATGGGATGAGACGAGTCTGCTCGGAAGATGGCAGAGGTGAACTCAAGCTCTCTGAAGATCAGCGCGACTGACGTCAAATCTCTGACCTGGATCGCACTTCAGTTAGCCCCAAAGCAAATGAGACCGAACCCTTGTCATAAATGTTTCTGTAATCCTGTCTATATTTTGAGGCATCTGTGAAAACCTGTTCCAGAACACAGGCATTGTGGGAGAATCAGTTTCGTTTTGCCTTGCAGTTAGTTTCAGGATATCACTTTACATGTGCCGGTGATGGATTGCCTTCGTCTGGACGGTCTTATAGAGACAGGGGTTATGTATAGGCATTCTTGATGCATATTCAGCATTAAAGAAGATGGATTCTTCTAGCAGCAGCTGAATAATGATTACGGTAATGATGGAGGCATTACCTGCCATATGCTCCTCACCTTCAGTGTACTACAGCGATTAGCCACAGTCTTAAGATTCAAGGTTACACTATCATAGCCAGAAGAGGAAGTGTGCACTTTTACTGTACCTTTACATACAGTATATCTGCATAGGAAGTCCATATAAAATAGCCACGCCCTGTTGGTACAAGTGATTACTGTAAAACCAGCAGCCACCTGACAAGTAGCATTGCTGTTTTGAATTGACATCATGTCCCCTTATCGACATCTTATATCAGTACTCACTCATGTCCAGTTGAGTTTCCTTCTGCCATGCATAAATGAGATCAAGAGGGTTAGAGTTTCCTGGGTGAGTTACATCATAAAACTAGCTTACATTATGTTTACTCTAGTGTAGTGCATTATGTGTTTTATCTTTAGATTGATCTTTTCCTTATTTTCTAAGAAATATCTTTGATTTAGATGATTTGCCATTATACAGTATAACTAAGCTATCATCCTGATTTAAACCCGAAATAAAAAACTAAATAAATCCAGCGATACCTCTGCATACAAATTTAATCTGTTCCGAATGCAAGTTCTTAAGGTGAGAATTCATATTGTGAAACGCATTTTCCCTTAGGTAATAATGTTAATGCAGATAATCCGTTCCAGCCACGCAAATACCAATATTCCCAATTTCCAACACTATAATTATATTTACAATAATCAAACTATTTAAAAAAGACATGTAAATACAGTAAAATATGAAATAAATATCCATTAAACCCCACTTATTCTTAAGTTATGATTCCTCTTTTCACTGGCTGCTTAAAGAAAAAACCCGAAAGTGGCTCTGTTTTCTTCTTGCTACCATTTTTCTAACATTCTTGCGACCCATGATGCTGTGTCTTTGCTAAATCTTAGACAAAATTGAAAAATCCACCAAAAAAAATACATAAACTTGCTTCTCTCCTATGCTGAAAATGCATCACATGCCTATGCAAATTTCTTAAAAAATTTTACTTTTTAAGGCAAAAATTTTTAAGGTGAGGCGAGGATGCCGAGGAACCACCATGGCAAGGAATCACTAGAAAGAAAATAATAAAAAAATACATTTTTTAATTGCAACCCTTTTTTTCCACACATGAAGTTCATTGATTTTTCTGCAAAGCAGCAGCTTAAACCCCTAATTACCATCAGTTATGAAGCATATTATGTTTACTCATATTTATGTATATGTGAACACAGAGACGGTTTAAACACTCCCACTAATCATTAAATGATGGATGTTAGGGAAAGCATCTTTCATTTGGTTACTATATACATCTCAGGAAATGTGTACTGTTTTCACAGGGAAATCATCAAGAACAAAAAAAAAAAAACGTTAAGTAGTTGGTGCCCCGCTTCTGGTTGGAGATTTCGTCGTATGTCTCTTTGGGATGCGTCTGGTGTCTGGGGACGGTTTCACTCTACCATAAAGACGGTTCTGGCCTCGACTGGTGTTGACAGCTGTTTCTCTGAGGACTTGACTTGGCTGCGGTTGCTTGATAGTTCAAGACTGCAATTGTCTTCAATAACCACCTGGACTCCTTATTTACATCAATTAACATCAACTGTTAAAGCGCTATATAAATAAAATTGTAAGACATAACAAAACTGCCAACATCAACCTTGCTAACCAGAAACGACGAGCAGGAGAATTGTTGGATAAATTTATGTTTAACTGAAAAAACATTTGGACATTTACAGTAAACAACCAAATAAAGATTGTTTTATAACAGCGGTCCCCAACCACCGGGCCATGGGCTGGTACCGAGCTGCAGTTAATTTGGTACCATTTCCATTTTATTGACTTTCGGAGTTTGTTTTATTTAAAAAAATTATCAGATTGTCTCAAATTCAAATTCAAATTTTATTTGTCACGTACACAGTCATACACAGTACGATATGCAGTGAAATGCTCTTTCGACTACCAGTGACCTTAAAATAAAAGCTTAAACACAAGAAATAAATATGACTAAAGAAAATACGGTAGAAAATAAAGTTAACTGGTAAAATATACTGTACAGGTAAAAAATAAAGATATATTGCAGTAAAGGAAATATTGCAAAAAAATGAAATTAACTAGTACTGTAAAATATTCTGTGCTAAGTAAAATAAAAATAAAAATATACTGTAGAAATAAGAACAAAATAGATATAATATAGAAATATAAAAGAGGAAATAGAAATTTGTCCATATAGGAAATGTAAAAATGGCTGAGGGGTGCAAATATGCATAAAGTGACATTAAGTGAAATATCCATTCACTTCCCTTTGTACTGCATTTACACACATCTCTCTGTATCGGTTTTGATTCCAGATAAAATTAAGCTAATTCTACAAGCTAATTCTAGCTTTAAAAAAAATACCTTTGGAGATCTTCTTCGAAAAAAGGAAAAAACACCCAAAAAACAATGTTGCATTTAAAAGTTAATGCTAAGAGTCCTGCCTAAATTAACAGATGATCCACACGTTCTACAGGTGATCCACATGTTCCAAGCCCACTATATACTGTATAATAGATGTGTCATTAGAAGTGTGCTCGAGACAATTGAAAACCCTTCTTGCATTTTTAACAACCTATCTATATAAAACAGGTCGTCTGCAACGAAAATGAAATGATGGTGCAGACTGGACGTAAAAAATACACTTTGGGTGTCATTGTCCCCCATCACTCTTAAATAGGACCATCTCTCTGCAGGAAAACAAACTTACTCAACTCAGGGCTCTCGCTGATTCTGTGTTATGAAATGTTGCATGTATCATGCACTTTTGTTATGCTTTTTTATGAGCACACGATGGCCGGACTGTGGAAAAAGGGTTGGAGACCACTGTTTTATACAACTGGACACACTCCTTATGGTACCACACATCACACTCAGAATCAATTTTTATGTTGGTTGTCAAAAACATTGTTGTGATGTTAATTTAGCAAGGTCGTGAATGTTGGGATGATGCTGGTATTAGGTTGTTTTTGGAAGTTAGAATGACGATGATGAAATGACATCAGAACAACATTGGGTTTATGGCGAGGAGATATTATGGAACAAATGTTTCTAGCACAATGTTACAAAAATGACTTTAAAACAATTTAAATGCCAAAATGATGTCCGGAACGGGACCTGCTGTTGATGATAGATGAGAGCACAAAAAAAAAAAAAAAAAAAACAACAAGCACCACAAAAAAATAAAATAAATAAAAATACGGAACAACTTACTGAACAATTTACTGTAATAATAAATTTAATAAAATTGAAAGCAACCAAAAGTAAAAAAAAACAAAAAACAACAACAACAACAAATAAACCCATCTAAAATTTTATTGTCTGAGATTTGTTCTGTGAAAGAAGACATGATGCAGTATGGACGATGTACAAACATTAGAGTAATTTGGGAGCTAAGACACACCTCAAGGTAATATTTTAGAAAAAAAAGGACACAAAGGTAACTTGTGCTTGGACGTCACTCTGAATCAAGTTTACAGTTAAATGTTTTGAAAATTTATTTTGCCATGTTGTGTTTGGATCGTTTATTCAATGTTATCTCAACATTAGTTTATCATTGGTTTAAATCAATCATGCTTAACAATCATTAGGTTAATATGGGGGTGTTGTGCAAGGGAAAAGTAATCTTGGATGAATTGTACTGCCCAGTATATAAGACAACGGATATACTGTACATCTGCTGTCTCTGTGGCAGTTATCTATAGGGTCAGGTTGCCAGTTGGACACCTGATTGTATCTTGGGGTGAAAAACCTTGCTTAAGGATCCACTATGGCAACCCAGCTGCTTTGGGGCTTGAACCAGGGACCTCCTGGGCCGTAATCCATTGCCACAACCACCGAGCCAGCCCTGCCCCTAAAAGTAACCTTAGCAAGTGAAACTCTCTGATTCCAGTAACATTCATAATTTTTTTTCTTTGTGAAAAAATTAAATATAAGAATATTACACTAATATCTAGATATATTTCACTATTTTTCTACAAGGGTTCGTTCATTGTAGGTCATGACAAAAAAGTAATTCACACTTAAAGAATGTGTACAGAAATACGTTATCTTACTTATTTTTGAATTTTTTTAAATATTACGAGTGTACAATATTAAGTAAAAATCGACAGAAAATACATTGACTTGCTAAGATCTTTTTATTTTATTTATTGCAGTTGGAAGATTAGCTGTCATTCAACCTTCAAACCTGATGTATGAAGCTAAAGGTGCTTCTAGTTTTGTGATATAATTTCCTTACATAGCACTCAAAATTGCCCTATTTAGGGATTATTCTTACCTTGTACTTCTTCTCAGAAGGTCATCGGTAAATGCTGCTAGAACTGAGCTTTCTCCCTTAGTGCATCTGAAAAAATAAAAACCAAACTCAGAGTCTAAGGTTTTTATTAATTCTCTTAACTGGAGTCTGGTTTATAATTGGTTAGGAAATAATTGGATACAAAATGTAAGCAATTGATGAAATAAAAAAACAAAAAAACATATAAAATTTATTCTCAAATACCTACAAGTAGGTTATTAAAACATTTTCACAAGGGGTTAAAATAAAGTTAACAGTTTAGACAGTAACACTAGGTGAACAAATCAAGATAAATTGATAAAAGAAAAACATGAAAGACATCATAAACTTAATCAGCTGCAATGTAAAAAAAAAAGGGTAAAAAAAAAAACGGTTAAATAACTGGTGGAAATGGCAGCCAAACAAAAACCGTAAAAGTTTATATTATGTGCAATAACATAAAATTTACAGAAATTATTTCATCTTTTACAGAGAAACACCATTATTTTACAGGTTTTTTTTTACACACACACTCTCTCGAGATTAAAGAGGTCACTAACCCTCCCTGTCCATCTGACTCCTTCACCAGTATAGGTGGAAGTGAACTCTTTCAGCTGGGACTTGCCTGAGATTTGCGATTGATGAACGTAGCAATATTAATAAATAAGTAATAAATAAGCTTTTTTTTTTTTTTACAACAACAAGAATAAGAATTAAAATAACAATAAAGAAATCTCTTATGTCATTCTCTTTTGAACTTTAAGGTATTTTTTCTCCCACTGAAACACGACAACATTTCAGAATCTTTTCCTCTGTTCCTTAAAAACTGCTTTCCACCTCACCTGTAGCTCACCAACATGTCTTTACCCCTCTGAATTCGCACGGAAACTGTTTACCCGCTGCAGACTGCATTTGCGCACGATAAACATGTGAAGGACGCCTGTTTCCCATTGGCTGGTTCATATCACGTTACATCTGTGTCTGATATCTGAGCAATAAACTCTGGCATATTTTGCATCAGGTTTGTGTTTATTAAAATGCACCAATAATAAAGAGGTAATTTGAATACCTTCAGCTGCTGATCAGCCAATCAGAAACAAGATTAGAATGTTCCTTGTGATAGTTAACGCAGAGAGCTCGCTGTGTTTTCGCTAACATTTCTGGTACAAAAATAACACCGTAGTTCCCTCATACATGCAACATATCAAAATGTAACTTAAAGCACTGCTTTAAAACAGCTACACAGCAAATACATTATCTTTGTGTCAGAATATTCTGGCCTGCATTAAGAAAGCTGATGGCTAGATTGCCAGGGTATCCGATATTTCAGAACAAATGTCATCAAAACAAAAAAATAAAACTAGTTGTGGCGTTTATGACGTGTGCATGTGTGCTGCACTGAGTATCAGTCTCTTATATTCTCTTCACAGTGTTTAAAGTCATAAAGGCAATACAATAGTCTACATGTAAGTGTGGGGCTTCTGCTGTCTTACCTGTGCCATTTTCTGTAGATAATCTTTTAAGAAGTCATAAAAAATGCTAAACTTGCATTTAAACTTAAATGTCAAAGTATTATAAACTAAAATGATTAACCTCAAAATTACAAAAAAAAAACATTACATTTTTAGTATGGACATTAACCTTTATCTAATAATTTTCAAATTTAATTAAAATGTATTATCGCAATTTTCCATAAAGTATATAATTTATGAAAACAGAAAAAACAGTAAAAATAATATGGTATTTTTACTGTTAAAAATGTGAAAAAAAAAAAAATAGTATTGAAATAATACTTAAAAAGCAGTTGACTTAATAATTTACATTTATTTTTTTTTTATTTAAAAGTTATTTTCTGTAAAATTGGGACTTTTTTACAGTGTGTTTGTATAAGCAACGTTCTGTACGGTGCTTAAGCAGATCATCCAACTCTTATTTGTTTTTCTTGCTTGCTTAGTCTAAAGCATCATTTCCTCAGTCACTTATAATGTAGCTTATATGTAGGGTCGAGCAGAGGTCACAGAGATTCTGCAGTCTGTTCCAAAATGCTGTCCAGTTCATCTTGTTCTTTCTTTACCGAGATCTCTCTGTTTCTCAACTCATGCTTCCTCTTACACTGAGATTTTTCTCGAAAGAACTGCATAACTTCCTCGAAAGATAACCTGTGAACAAATGAACATGTCTACTATCCATATTTGGGTCTCCAAATATATTGATGATGATGATGAAAAGTTTGTCTAAATTTGAATCTGCCTTGTTTTCATATAATGAAAAAATTTTTTTAATAAATAGTGAGCATGTTTTACTCAGTCCTGGTCGTCTTAACTTTTTTACACCTGAATTTACCATAACAAGTACAGCTATAGTTTTCCCTTCATGCAAATAGGTGCATGCGCAAATAAGTAATAATAAATGATAATAATAACGATATCACCACTGGCTTTTCATTGTTGCTCGTTTTTTAATTCACGCACCGAGCTGTCTTTTACTTACATGCAGGAGGTAGACACTCAGGTTTATTGTGAATAGCAGCATATGGTGCACAGGGACTGGAGGCATTCAGGAGCAGATTTACATGATAATTCCCAGCTGTAGCTTTTTGAAACATGTGCATGCGAGAACTGATCTATTTTTGGCTTTTGCATGTGGATAATTGATCGGCTGCTCCTTCGCTGTAAATGTAAACTGCCTACCGATGTGTCATATCATAAATTTCCACCTGTAGCTTTAGTAGCGAAAGGTGTTCAGTGCTGCGTTTACAGGTTCTCATAAACATTTATCCATAAGACAGGAGAACACCAGTAGAGAATCCTAAAGCTTTAACGGCTATTCTTGCTTCTTGACTGCGAATGAATAAAGCAGCAAGGCAGTAAAGATCAAACACCGCCGTTCAGTACTGAAATATGTATTATGGATCACTTCTAGTTCTCCTTTATTTTGGTTCTGTGTCTAGTAGATATTTCAGACCAAAGCCTTTCGAGACCTTTATATTTATAACAGCGACTGAAATCAGGTGATTTAATTGAGATAAAGCTTAATAAAGCTGTCCTAATCATGAATATATGGTGGAGTTTATTCATATAATCCATTATATCTACATAGACATATAGTGTTTTTATGACTTCATATTTCCAAATGAAAACATTAACAGTTCTGTGCAAAAGGCTTAAAAGTTAAAGAAATGAGAACCAATGTTTTACTGCAACAGGCTGCAAAGTGCCCAAAGATAAAGAACCTCAGCACTGTCCTCATTTCCCCTCTTGAGTGTTTCAACCACTTAGCATTGAGCATCTGTATATATATTTTTAGATTAGATTAGATTAAACTTTATTGTCATTTTGCAAAGTACTAAAGTACATGTACAGAAGCAATGAATTGCAGTTAGCATCTAACCAGAAGTGCATAAGTGGACAATTTACAATAAATAAATAAATAAATAAATAAATAAATAACAAATGTGGTAAATAAAGGTCCGTGTCCATACAGTATGTAGGGGGTGAATGTAATTAATGTACAGAAGGTACAGTAGGTTATATACACACAGTTTACACATACTGTATGATGATACTTTGCATGTAATTTTCTTGACCTGTATTATATTATACAGCTATATACAGTATGTTAACTATGTCAAGAAGATCCAATGCGCAAATTACACAAAATACTATACATATTTACATGTATTGATGTCTGTATAATACATTATGTACAGAATAAATATGTATGGAATATACAGTAGTGCAATGATAAATGATAATGAAGTTATGAATGGTGCAAAGATGCATGTGCATAAATCTTTGCAGTATACTAATCACCGGCCCGATCATCTGTCATCATCTGTGCCTGTTTCTCGTTGTTTCTTGCCTGAAGTTAGATGTTTTTATGTTCGAATGATTCATAGGTCACTTTGTGGCTTAACAAACAGAACACATTCCTCAGGTACAGGGACTGGAGTGAACACGAGACGAAAAAAGTCCTTCAGGGAGCCTACAAGAAAGTCTGGAGCTTTGGAAGCAAAACTGAAGACATGTCAAGGGGATCAAGACTTTTGCACAGTCATGTATATAAAATGTTTTTCCATGATGCAAATTCAAGGCCCTTAATTAAAGGCTTCAAAAACAAGGGCCATATCATGCCTTTAAAAAAAAAAAAAAATATATATATATATATATATATATAATTTTATGATTGCCTCTTTCCTGTAGTTCTTCATTTTCCTTTTCCTTTTCTTGTTCTCTTATTTAAATTTTGTAAAAAGCTACTTTACATTCCTAGAGCCATTATCATTATACAGCATTAACATTTTAGGAAAAATATCCCTATGCACCCTGTCCATGTTATACCCCACCTAGTGCTCCAGGCTCCCACAACCCCACTCAGGATAAGCGCTATAGAGAATAAGTGAGTAATATCCTTATGCTTCTGTCAACTATATTTCTATGTCTATCATTTCATTGACATTTACTTGACATAATTTTTTTTCTAAGAAACTATCCAGTGGTTCCCAATGTAGTCCAACAGGAAAATATGTTCACCCAATATGTTTTTATACAAACCAAAAGTATTTTGGTCCTTATTCCTTTATTGACCTGCTGGGTGCCGGAAAAAAACATTCGGCTGTACATAGCCACTGCAAAAATGTTAAAAGGTGGAAAAAGTAAATAAAGCTAATGTATGAAAAAAAGAAACATAATGGGTTACTTAGAAATATCCAAAAAAATACTAACCACTGCACTTTGGGGCGAGTAGATTCTAGAAAGGTTCTGGTTTAATTTACACAATCAGCAGGACTTGTTATGGCAGACTTATTTATTTATTCCCTTATTTATTTATTTATACGACACACTTTTGATTACAGTCTGAGTTTATTTGCAATCAGTGGTGAAAGTGCTGCTGGTGGATTGATGATTATTTTTATTGGCCGTGAAGTTCCTATAGTGACTCGCTGATGATTAAAGAAATGTAAAATAAAAAAAAAAAGACCAAAAAAAAAAATAATAATACTTACACCCATTACACCAAATAAAGCCAATTTAACTGCATTTGTCTGTAAAAGACCATCATTACTATTCAATTTATTATTCTGTTTGTTAAGTCTGAATCAGAAACTCGTTCAGTTGGTTCTCTTAAATGGTTTCAGATCAGTTTGGTTTCTAAAGTAACTCACGATGGCAGGCAGTGATGTTTACTCAAGGCCGCGTCCAGAATCGAGAAGCTGAACCTCCTTGTTAATGAGAGACATCAGAGAAGAATTACCAAAATGATTTAAACCTACAGGAAGTCCATAGTAACTCAAACACATTTAACACATGTGGTGAGCAGAAAAGCATCTCCGAATGAACAAATCGTGAAGAAACCTTGAGCTGGATGGCAGAAGACCACATCATGTTTTACTCCTGTCTCCTGTGATCTTACAGTATATACAGTACCATGTGTATGAAGAAATCATACAAAATATCACCCAAGCTTGAAGGACACTGTGCTCAGTGAGATGATTCATAGTCAAATTCTTTCCCATTTGAGTTTACCTGGGAGCTTCACTCAGACGTCACCTGCATCTGTCACCCTGATTTAATTAGCCTTTGTGTTATAGCAATACGTCTCCTGTAACACATCGATACACTCAGGAACTACAGTGAATTCATTGTACCTTAAACCTAGTGAACTGAGCGTGGCAGTTAAGAAATCAACTCCCCTCCCCTCTGGTTTTAATGGTTTTGGCAGGTTTGGCCCCCGTTTTCTTTCATGCAGTGCACACGAGCTCATTTTATCTGTGCAGTTGTGAGAATAACGCTGATGGGGATTTCAATGTCATTAACGCAGAGGCTTTTAATATGTTTGGGAAGGAGCTCTGGGTAACATGAAATGTCTGTGATTACATGGCACAGCACATTAATCTTGCTAAGCTTTGAACGCAAGTCACCTCTGGAATACTAACCAGACTCCCAAAGCAAGGTGAAAGGAAAGAAGATGCTTTTGGTTTAGTTTTGACTCAGCTCATCAGTTTAGCTCAGTGGACATTGTGTCTTCTGGTTTATTGTTTTGTCTGACTGAGAGGCCAAATCTGTATCTTAGATATCGAAGCAGTAATATATTTCGCTTGCAGCGCTGCTGTGCTGTTATATTTCAAGAAAGGCAGATGCTCTTTGCATCAAATGTACTCAAGTCACTGAGAGTATAATTACTGTTAAAGCTACAAGCTAAAGTAAGCTTGTTAAAGTAGTAAGCTTGTTAAAGTAGTAAGCTTGAAAGTGAACTTGATTAAAATATGTAGTATACAAAAACTGAAACTTTTTTACAATCCAAAAAAAACTAGAAATGATAAAAGAAATAAATTTCATTCATGATAATTGAAACCTAAAACTTGTCATTTACGAAACATTGATGGATTTATAATTTTTTTTAAATTACGTCCTTTAGATGGCGTCCTCCTGTACGAATGGATTCTTGAAATCTGCTGTTTGATTCCTCATTGTTTTAACTTATCCAGCGTTCTTGGTCGAGTCGTGTACACTTTACTCTTGAGGTAGCCCTACAAAAAAAAGTCACAAACGGGTAACTCTGGCGATCTTGGGGGCCAGGGAAAGTTACTGAATCTTGAGATCACACGGTTACTAAACAATTCTCGCACAGCTTCTATTGATTGCCGTGCAGTGTGTGATGTCGCTTCATCACGCATTTAAAAAAATCCCGTTATTCTGTGTCACCTTGTATTATAGTAATATACTCCCTGGATACACCTGTACACCTACTCATTTATGCAATCATCTAATTATACCATGATAAGACGGCAGTGCAATGCAAAGCCAATAGCTTCAGGTGATCTTCACATTAACCATAAGGAATGGAAAATGCCATCTCACTCAGGGATTTTCACCAAAGAGTTAGCATTGGTATTGGTATAACTGCTGATCTTAAAATGGGAAAGAAATCAAGTGAGTGTCAGCTGTGCAGTTGGAAACATTTTGTTGAATAGGGAAGTCACCTGAGAACGACTGGTTCAGGCTGACAGAAAGGCAAAAGTTAACCACTCTGTACAATCATGGTGAGCAGAAAAGCATTTCAGAATGCAAAACAACCCTTAAGGCTGATGATCTACAACAGCAGAAGACCATGTCAGGTTCTACTTCTGTTAGCCAGGAACAAAAATGTGAGGCTACACTTAGCACAAGATCACCGAAATTTGTGGATATTTGTGGTCTGGAAAAATGTACCCTTGTTTAACGACGCTTAATTTTTCCTGAGACCAAAATTTGGTGCCCAACAGCAAGAATCCCTAGACCATCCCTGTCTTGTGGCAAAAATATGGGCTGATGAAGGTAATATAATTGTGTGGGGATGGTTTTAATCAAATGCGACTTGAATGCCACAGAACTAATTGAGTAATGTAGTAGATCATGTGCATCCTCTGATGGCCAGAAATGACCATCTTCTAATGGCAACTTTCATCATGATAAAAGTGAAAGTGAGTTCAGTGTTCTTCATTGGGAATCCCAGTCACCAAATCTGAATCCAGTAAAACACCTTTGGATGTGGTTGGTTGTTTTTGCGATTTTTGGCATAAAAGTACATAAAAAAAATGAAAGTACATAACTGTGTATAATCAAAAGTCCCAATTTGACTTGAACACCCTCATAGAAATGAAGCTGTTTTGATAGCAATGTGACCATATTCATAATAATAATAATAATAATAATAATAATAATAATACATATCTACTTATGTAATAAACATTAATACATTAGCTAATATTAGTGACTTATTTTTTTGCTAGATAGTTTTAATTTAAAATATGACTGGCCAAAACATAAACATTAAAGATGGTAAAAATGAGGCAGGGCTTCCAGGGTGCGGCAGAAGATACAAAACACCTAAGCAACTGTCAATCATTTCAGATGCATAGGCAGGTTGTTTTTGATAGTTGCCTGTATTTTGAGTGATAAATTTAAGCTGGTTATGCCATTGTTAAAAAGCATTTGCAAAGTATATAAAAATCAGCAGGATTTACTATTAAAATCTGAGATGAACGATAAGCAAACTCGAATATCTGCTTCATTTTCAGCTGAACTGAACGACCTAATGGGCTGCTTAGTTTGGTCCAAATGGTTGTTTGAACATTTCCTTAATGAGACCAACCATATCTATAATTGCAATGCTTGCACTCATGTCCCATCATCTTACAAAAAAGTGCCAAATGTTTGGAAATAAATTTCCCCGAAACTCCAGGCCTTGCCTTTTTTTTCTGGATTCGACACACTGGTGTCTTATTTAGCCCTTTGCTCTGACCTTTCCTGTCAGTGCTGAAAGCTAACAAATGAAGATGCTCCTCAGCAACAGCCAGTTTTTTTTTTTTTCTTTTGCCGTCTCAAATGGACATCGCAGGCACATCAGATAGCGCTCATTGGAACTCAGTCACCAAATAACAAGTTTTCTTTTCCTCTGCGCTGATAAACAGACTTAGGACTTGGACTGGATGAGAGCTGGAGTGATTAGAATCAGGCAAATGGAGTATGGATTTTTAGTGTGTGACAGGCGCTCAGCTTACAAACACACTTTGCTGATAACCGGAATTGGGATGGCTGTCAACATAAATAACATCTTTATGTGTCACAAAGACATGTTTGATGTGTGCTTCTGTAGAGGATGCTCAGTGAAGCCTGGATGACTGTCATCCATACATTTATACTGTATTTTACATACTGTACATTATGCTCCAGGAATATTAATAAGATTCAAGAAGAAGGGGATAAGGAATATGTTTTTTTTTTTTTTTGCAGGTGTCACATGTTTAAACTTTTCATCGGGCAGCTGTCAGTGGTTGCCAGCACAACTTGACAGACAAGGCCTCGACTCTGAGAGTCAGCCAGGGCGCTGGAGTCAAGACGTTCTCACTGGCTCGGTTTATCTTCTGTCTGATTGACCTCACACGTTCACACGTCTCTGTATGGTGTGTCATGAATGTTCTTCCGCTGTCTTTACAACTGCTTTATCAGAGCATCCATAAAGGAAGAACATGATCCTCATATGGCCTGTTTTCTTAGCAGAAAATTCAAATATTCTTGCTACTCCATATCACCTAGAAGAAGGTGTGATCGTTCTTCTGTTGGCGTTCCTCCCCATGCCATCTAATGGAGTTTTTTTCTAAATACTTAATCCATATCTAGTTTTTGTAAGTGATTGTATCGCTAACAGTACCAAGTTTCATGAATGTACTTAGTATGACACAATCACATTTGACACCCTTACAGCTCTGCTCATTTGACACTTCATTTGCTATTTGATTCGATGTCGTTTGGGACACCGCTGAGTAAATAGTGGCACTGAATGTCACTAAATGAGACTTTCATATAATGTGTAGTCTTTAACGAATTATTATTAATAAGCATTCATCCTCGGCTTCATCAAATGTCAGTTCTCATTAGCTGATATTAAGAAATCCATGTTATTTTACCCATAATGAATGCATCTAGTGTGAAATAGAGATGGATAGATAAATAGAACCGGCCTACTAAAAAAAATTGAAAAAAAGGTTTAGCAATAATATTGACATTACATTCAAGTGAACTGCAGCACATAGGGATTTTGTTGAGTAAGAAAATTTTGTTAACTATGCATAAGGCTATGCTAAGAAAAGTCAGTTTTTATTTTTCTATGCTTTAATGGGCCAATTTTGTACAAAGAGTAAAAGTTTGTTTTAAGCATCCCTCCCAAAGGAAAACCTTGCACACTTATTATTTTATATATACATTTTTGTCCTTTAAAGATAAATAAAAAGTAAGTCGAACCCATGCACTGTGGTGGAATGAATTCCACCGTGACCTGTGCTGTGCTGTGTGAGTCATGTATTGCATATCACTATCACTACTTTAGATTCAGCTCAGCGGCACATGCCGGCTCAAAGAGGCAAATCAAGACTTGTTCTCAGATTCCAATGAGGCTGGAGTTGAACTTTGTGAAAAAAAAAAAATCCTACAGTATGTGCTCATTGTGTCCTCCATTCAGAATTCCAGCAACTATTTTGCCTGAGTGCATTTTAAGAACTAATTCCTCCTTACATAATGCAAGACAACATGTGCTGACTTTTGTTTCCTCATTAACAGCTTAGCCTAACGAGCACCAAAGCTGGACATGCTATTGGTAGCTAGGGTACTGAACTGAGGTTTATAACATATAAAGTACTAATCAAATTAAAGAAAAAACAGATTTATATATTTGCTTTAGATATAAGAATGATGAGTTCTCTGGGAGTGGTGTAAAATTCTAGAAAGAATGGAATATAATACTAACTATAGTACCTGAGTGACCAGCAGGTATTTTGTGATCTGCCACACCTACTTTGATCAAAAGGCGCAGGTTTTTTGTTGGTACCTTGTATAATAAATACAACAGCAGGTTTCAGTGCTTTCTCTTACAAAGCCTCACAATTGTGAAGCATCTTTCCAACTCAGACACAGTCTTAGTCTTCAAGCCTAGGCTGAAAATGTATTTGTTTGGTCAAAGCTTTGGTGGATATTTTTTTCTTGGGTAAAGGAGCAGATATGGGGGACTTACTGTATATCTGCTCCTTTACTTATGGGCAAATTAATATTTTTGGATGCTGTCAACTCCCACCCTTATAAGTTCAATCAGGTATGTTGATGATGAAGTGACTGATTGTCTTACATTGCATCTTTTATGTCCTGCAGTTTCTTCTGGTTAATATAATAGTAGCTTGGCATACAAATTGAATCCATTCTGAAGGTGAGTTCTTAAGGTGAAATTTCATATTGTGCAATAATATGAAATATGAAATAATACAAAAGCAAATCATCTGTTCCAGCCCTCCAAAAATATTACCAATTTTTACCAATTTCCACCACGACAATCATATTTTTGCATATAAAAACAATCAAAACATTTAAAAATGACATGTGAATGAACTAAAATATTAAATAAATAGACATTAACCTTCACTTAACCTAAATTTATAATTCCACTTGGCACTGGCTGCTCCAAAAAAAAAAAAAGAAAGTGGCTGGCTACTTTTTCTTGCTACTGTCCTTGATAACAATCTTGCGACTTGTGGTTCTATGTCTTAAACCAATTTAAAATTAAACCCACAAGAAAATTGATAAACTTGCTTAACTTGGCTTTCCACTGATGCAAAGAAATATTAAATGACTTAACTTTTGGCCCGATGTCAGACATACGCACAATGTGGGCACAAGCTGGCATTTGGTTTAACTCAGTTGAGTTGCTTGTATGCTTATATAATTCTTTCAAAATTTCAGTTCAGTTCTGAGGTAGCACTGCACAACTAATATTGAATTTTGTAAAAAGAAAAAAGCTTTAAACTGAGCCAATCTCTGAAAATGCATTATAAATGTTCTATGTATCAAAGTCACACAATTTATAGAAACAAATTAGCACAGGAAGGAATATTCATACGAGTATCCAAAGATCCACATTCTGTAGCGATAACAATGTCATGTCTGCTCTCTCATATACAGTCTGCACTTACAGACAACTTTCACTTTTTCACCATCCATTAACAACACAAACTGTGATTATAATGCTATCGAGGTTAGAATAATACTGTATATGCCGGGTTTCTGTGAAAGATTCCTACATTGCAGATCTTAATGTGAAATGTAATTAGCGTGCTGTCACAGTTCCAACATGACCACATTGCACATGACCAGTTCCAGCTGGTATTAATGACGGCACAAAACACTTTTCATACACTGGTTAGGAAAAAAAAAAAAAAAACTTTAAGGTGTCATTGGAAAATTAAGTGCTTTAGGAGTTCCACAAAGGTTAATTACATAGTAGAGCTGTGCAGTAGGAACTGTCAAGAATTATTGTTGTTTCTGATTGGTTAAAAGGTGTTGATTGGTTTTCTTTAAAACTAGTTCTGACAGCAGGGCATCTGCAAATCACAGGTTTCTAAGGAAGGTTCTAATCTAAAGGCTTTTACAGAGAAGGCACCGCAAAATATTATGCAATTATTTATAGTTTTACAAACAAGTAAATGTTTATGTAAAGATTATTGAAATCAGCTGGAAGTCGTTAGGTGGCGCGATTAGCCCTGTGGCCTAAGACCTTCAGGGGAAAGGGTTTGAATCTTGCTTTAGGCCTGTGTGTCCTGAGTTTGCATGCTCTCCCTTGCTTGAGGGATTTCCTCTGGATACTTCGGTTTCCTACTGTGGCCCTGAAGTGCAAAACAAATTAACAAAACGGAAAACAAAATAACAAAACCCAAAACAAAATAACAAATTCAAAACAAAATTAACAAAAACGGAAAACAAAATAACTAATATCTGACTGGCCGAGAAGTGCAATACAAATTAACAAAACGGAAAACAAATTAAAAACCAAATAACAAAACCCAAGCTATTTTTTTTTTTGGAGAGGGGGAGTGACAGATGTCTCGTCCAATTAGCGGTAAGCATTTCATTCGCAATCTATACCTACCTTTTTCGGTTTGTATCTGACTGGCCGAGAAGTGCAATACAAATTAACAAAACGGAAAACAAATTAAAAACCAAATAACAAAACCCAAACTATTTTTTTTTTTGGAGGGGGGGGGGAGTTTTGTTGTTTTGTTTTTGGTTTTGTTATTTTGTTTTCGGATTTGTTAATTTGGTTTTGAATTTGTTATTTTGTTTTGGGTTTTGTTATTTTGTTTTCCGTTTTGTTAATTTGTATTGCACTTCTCGGCCAGTCCGATACAAACCGGAAAAGGTAGGTATAGTTACCGAAAGGAAGTGCTTACCACTGATTGGACGAGACGTCTGTCACTTAAGATATACAGGAAGTAGGAACTTGTTTCTTTATCTTTGTTTCTTGTGTGTTCTGCTTCACTTTAAAATATGATGGCCGTGAAGTGCAAAAAAATGAACAAAACTGACTTCAGGGCCACCATAACAACGCCATATTTGAAACGACAATAATGTTTGCACATTCATACACACACAAATCTACTGCTACTACAGTACTGCCTGTATATCTTGAGTGACAGATGTCTCGTCCAATTAGCGGTAAGCATTTCATTCGCAATCTATACCTACCTTTTCCGGTTTGTATCGGACTGGCCGAGAAGTGCAATACAAATTAACAAAACGGAAAACAAATTAACAAATTCAAGACCAAATTAACAAATCCGAAAACAAAATAACAAAACCAAAAACAAAACAACCAAACTCCCCCCCTTCAAAAAAAATAGTTTTGGGTTTTGTTATTTGTTTTTTAATTTGTTTTCCGTTTTGTTAATTTGTATTGCACTTCTTGGCCAGTCAAATATTAGTTATTTTGTTTTCCGTTTTTGTTAATTTTGTTTTGAATTTGTTATCTTGTTTTGGGTTTTGTTATTTTGTTTTCAGTTTTGTTGATTTGTTTTGCACTTCAGGGCCACCATAGTTTCCTCCTACAGTCCAAATACACGTAGAGTTGCCTAACTGGCATTTCCAAATTACCTGTTGTTTGTGTGTTTGTGTGGCCAATGATGAATTGTCACTCCATCAGAGTGTATCAAGCCTAGTACCCCATGATAGTAGTGGCTCAATTGCTTAAGGCTGTGGTTTACTGGGCTACTGATCAGAAGGTTGAAGGTTCGAACCCTAGCGCTGGTAATTTGTCACTGATAAGCCCTTAAGCAATGCCCTTAACCCTGTCTACTCTTGGGGGCGCTGTATCCTGGCTGTCTTTGTGTTCTTACCCCAGCTTTCTAACTGGGATATGTGAAAAAATTATTTCACTGTGCTATAAGGTCCATGTAACAAGTAATTGAATCATCATTAATTTAGCTGTAGTTAGACGAATCCTGCTTGTATCATTTACTTTTGTTAGGGTTTTTACAAATTATGTAGGAATGTACCTAATTAAGAAGTTACAATTAATGCCACTTTAGTTTTTGGGCACATTTATAGTAGCTTTGTTTACGCTGTTCAACATGGTATCCAGTTCATGGAGTTCAAGTGGTTTTCTTATGGACACACAGCTGGTTAGTCCCAATCCTGCGAGTTCTCATCACACCATGTGCCTGGATGGAAATGGTTTTGCTTTCACTATTATACATTTGTTTCATGAAGTTGATAGTATAATTTAATTAATGTGTTGGACAGTTCATAACCAAATTACAGTCATTTCAGAATCCATGAATCAGTGTCAGGTTCTCTTAAATAGACCCCACTTGGAACATACACTCTCATTGTAGAGAGATATTTTCACTTTTTTTCACTACTTTCGCTTTAAATGTTAACCTGTACCATGTCATGTGGTTAAACAGCAGTTAGAGTTTAGGATTTGAGTGTCAGAAAATGGAATCTAGCTGACTGGAACAGATTTATTCAGTAATAGCAGGCTGTCATGGCTGTGGCTTGAGTATAATTATCTTCTCCCAAATGAACTGATTTTTTTTTTTAATACCTTATTCCACGACACACGGTACAGCATGAAGTAGTAACCAGCAGCTTAGTCATTATTATTTGGTCCAGGTTTGTGCCATCTGTAATCATTTCTCGTGTAGCATGATCCTTGAAGAGATGGTAGGAATATATATATTTTTTTACTTACCTGCCAACTTATGAAGGCACCTGAGGTCTAATTGTAACATTTTTTCACACTTCAAAGAGTTAGATCAGGGTCATGTGGATTTAGCTTTTTGCATGTACACAAGCCAGTCAGGATGATCTGTAAAACATTAATTAAGTCATCATTATTATGGCCTCTAACTGTACCATTAAATTGGCTGGGATGAAAAAAAAATGTTTCATGCAAAAAAAAAAAAAAAAGCGCAAAGCTTTTTGAGCTAGGCAAACTATTAATCAGCTCACAGCCAGAGACAATAAAGCCACAACTTCAAACGAAGCACAAGAGACACTCCAGTGCTCCTGACTGGGGCTGTCACAAATTAGTTATTGTTGATGTTGTGGGCTTATTTGTTCTGAGACTTGTTTTCCAGGGCCTTTGATGTGAAAACCTCTGATTGGAAATGGGACCGCTGTTATTACTCCTCACCCCGAGAGCCTGTCCCGTTCTTATAATGACTCAGTGATTGGCCATCTGCTTCCTTTACTGCTTTCTTATTGTCCCATCAAGCACAGAGCTACAACTTTCCAATTATAATTATTTGTTTAAAGGCAGATAAATCATCATTTCCCAAAAATCTGGAACAACAAAACAACAACGAAATAAATAAATGGGGGAATACTGTTACTACCTCAAAGTTAATTATTTTTCTTTTACAGCATGTCCTAAAGTTTTTTAATCCTCTTATACCAGGCATGTTGTATGCTTTTATGTATGTTAGGGAGCGTTGGTGAAACAAGTTTTTATTTCCCTCACCAGCTCCTTTTTTTTTCTCTCTTGAACTTTTTTAGACAAAAACAATACTTATTTATCATGTTACTGAAAAGCTGGAAAGGATTGAACTTTTTTTTTTTTTTTTTTTTGCATATATCAATAATGCCCAAAGTACATGTTCCTACACCTGGCATGTCAGTATATAAATGACAAGATATTAAAATGAGTCGATTAATATGTAGAAGATTATTCAACATCTTCTGGCCGGAAGTAAGACTTGGGGGGCGTAAATTAAATTAAATTAAATTAAATGATTTTTTTTCTTTATTAAAATAAAGAAGATATAAAACTTTCTGTCCAACCAGAATTCAGAATTTAACAGCACTGTAGTATACAGTAACATACCACATAACTGACCACATGGGGCATAAATACTGAATGGACTCTCAAAAGTGAACACATTTATGGACAGGCGAGTCCAGACTGGAAGGAAAGCGAGAACAAGTAACAAACTTGGCATCCGTCTTTTTTTTTTCTTCTCTTCTCTTCTCTTGCTCATCAATAGAGCAGAATGTGAAAAAAAATGCATCCTGACAGGCTTTGTGCTGAGTCGCACCATCTGCACAGTCATGCTCTAGCACCTGCTAGGACCAAAAACAAGCTCTTCTTTCAGATTTTATTCCTGTATTCCTGTTTATTTTAACTTGTCATGACAGCACCATTCTTAGCCGCCTTGGGCTTTATTTCCCATCAGCGCTCACAGACCACAACAAATCACATGACCCTGTCATGTACACTCTTGACCACTCTCACCTGCTTTGTGTTTGCCCTTTAATTAGTGTCCTTATTTAACTTCTGAGTTTCTGTGTTATCTGTTATCCTAGCTGTTTTATCTAGTCCACTGGCTCGCAACCCTGGTCCTGGAGGAACAACTGTCCTGCACATTTTAATGTTTTCTCAGGTCCCAGCACACCAGATTTGACTAATCAGCTAATTAAAAGCCTTTCATGAATTCAAGTAGGTGTGATGGAGCAGGAAAATCTCTAAAGTGTGCAGGACAGGGGGTCCTCAAGGACCCAAGATTGAGAAATAATGATCTCTTTTGCCCCACTATTTATGATAATTGATTAGACATTTCTGGTGCACTTTTTTAACACAGTAAAAAAATTTATATATATATATATTGTAGCGTTTTTACGCCAAGAAGAATGCTGGAGAGACGAGTGAGCTTGTTTGCTACCCAATGCAATGGCTGGGAGTACTTTATTTAGCATACAGCCGGTAATGGCATGAGCAGCATCTTCACTCAGGAGCCTACCTGTAATTCAGCGTCAGCCTGAATTAGAGCACATTTCACACGTCACACACCTCAACACACACAACAGGGCCGAAGTCACTAACCCAAACACCTTTCCCCATCATGGTGAACACACCGACATTCCCGCAAAGCATGCTGGTCGTCAGCCGCCGCCCCGCCCACGCCACACTGCCCCCACCCGAGCTGTGACCGTCCCTGGTCACCATGACGAAGTTTGTTTTGGAGGCGTGGAGGCGGTCGGCGCTGACAGTGGGAACGCCGGCGTCCTTTGGCAGGTGAGGGATGAACGCGAACATAGTCCTGAGGCGGTCCGGCCTCCACAGAGTTCGATGTTTCATCGGCGTGCGGCTGGTAAGGCGCAAGACGGTCCCGGTGGAGCAAAACTCGTACCCGCCCCGCCAACCGCACCCGGTAGATGACATCGGAGAGCCGAGCTATTACCGTACAGGGGCCCACCCAGTGAGACACACGCCCGGCCGAGAGCCCCCTCCTTCTCCTTCCGGAGGAACACACCCACACCTGCTCGCCAGCAGCAAAATCTCGCCCCTGGCTGTGAGTGTCCACGCCCATTCGCTCCATGGGTGCCCCCACCCGAAAGTCTTGCAGCGGTGCCCGCGAGCGCTGGGTGGGGCCCTTCTGCCTGGCGATGAGCGGTTCACAGTTCTGTGAGACTGGTGGAGCGACTGCGGGTGACGCACTGGGAGACGCAGTAAGACGGCTGCACGCTGGCTCGGGCGGCTGATCACCACCGGAGGACCTGAAGGACTGCACGGGGGGAACGTCCTGCGTCGAGGGTTCTACGTCGCGACAGCGCTCCACTTGCTCGCAGTACCGGCCACGCGCTTTGCTGCCCGGCCGGCGAGGGAAAGCGCCGGTGTTAGCGCGCAGATTTCCCGCTCGGTCTGCTACCGGAAGTTCCGCCCCCCGGGTGTGTGCTGCTAACCTGTCCGGCCGTGGTTTGGGTCCGAGCAACCTGGCTACCCCGAAGTTACCACGAAGAGTTCCACTGGACAAGTTCAGCACTGCACCCCATCTCTCCAAAATATCCAAACCCAAAATGCAGTCCTCCTCGACGTCCCCCACAATGAACCCGTGTGAATAAGTTCGTCCACCCACCTGGACTCGCACTGTGCGATACGCCCTTACCTTCACGTAGCCCCCAGCAACGGTGCAGATGCTGAAGGCAGGATCAGGCCGTCCGCAAACACGCTTGCTTTGCCCCAGTAATCCAGAGCGCAGCAGCGAAACAGTGGAGCCGGTGTCCACGAGCGCCCGCAGTAAGACGCCATCCAGCACACAGTCGATGTAGAGCCCAGCGCGGCATCCCAAGCGTCCTCCCGGCGCTAGTTTAGCGGCTGCTGGTGTACGCTGTCCCGTGCCTCGGCCTCGCCGCGAAACGTCGGGGAGTTGCTCGTTGCCTAGCCGCGACGGGTAGCCCTGTCCCCGGCTAGGTTCACGAACGGAGCGCCACTGAGCTGCAGGCGGTCGCTCGGCTCTTCCGCCGTGATGTACCGCCGATATGGGCTCAGCGCGCTCGGCCTCGCGCAGCGGCAGGTCGCTTTGCCGGCTAACGGCGCGCGGAGCTGTCTCTTGCTCCGGCGCTTGCGCTGCGCCAGCCTCCGCCCCGAGATCCAGCGCCGGGATTTTCACCTCGCCGCTCCGTGTTGGTTGCCGTGGTGTGCTCGCTTTAGCGCTGTCGGGAAAGTGCTAGTGCTAGTCTTCCTAGCGAGTAGTCGCTCCGCTACTCGGCGGCCCGCTTGGATTTTCAGTAGGTCTTCCGTTGTGCGCTCGAACCCGTTACTCTCCATCCCACTTCTGACACCAATGTAGCGTTTTTACGCCAAGAAGAATGCTGGAGAGACGAGTGAGCTTGTTTGCTACCCAATGCAATGGCTGGGAGTACTTTATTTAGCATACAGCCGGTAATGGCATGAGCAGCATCTTCACTCAGGAGCCTACCTGTAATTCAGCGTCAGCCTGAATTAGAGCACATTTCACACGTCACACACCTCAACACACACAACAGGGCCGAAGTCACTAACCCAAACACCTTTCCCCATCATGGTGAACACACCGACATTCCCGCAAAGCATGCTGGTCGTCAGCCGCCGCCCCGCCCACGCCACAATATATAGTATAATTACTTTAGATATTATTACTTATAAATCTGGGCCTAGACCTGAGAAACCCCAGATCATAACACTGCCTCCAGAAGCTTGTACAGTCACACTATGCCTCTATATGACATTTCTCCATTTCTCCATTGCATTATTTTTTTTTCTTCATGCTGCCTAACAAATTTAAACTTTTTTTTTTCTGATGAGTCTCATTAAAATTTTTTATTTTTTTTTTAATGGACACAACTGTTTAGTTCTAATCCTGCAAGTTGTCAATTCTAGAAATGCTTCTACTTTCATTATTAAACACAGCTCTGATTTCAATTCCCTCTTTTTTTTTATGATGTAGGGCTCAGCACTATCCTTCTCTGGGATGAGTAGCAAAGTTTCTTAGGCATATGAGTACTATTATATATTTATATTTTAAGTAGTAGTAGTAGTAGTAATGTGTAAATATATTTATAAACAAGCTTCTTGTCCAACAATTTTAAAACCTACTTTTTTTTGCACCATGTTATTTCCTTCTCAAAGCCTGTTTTTGTTGCCTTATGAATATACAGTAAGGAGCAGCGGAAGCAGGTAAAAGGATTGTGACATGATTAAAGAGAATCCTATTTGTTCCACAGTATCCTAGAAATAACATGTTTCTCCACACGGGTTAAAAGTGCTGCTGCTGAAGACACCATGCTCACCATTACACAAAGCTTATGAATCAACCTCATTTCAGTTCACTGCGAATGCAAATAGTCCTGTATAATGGTGTCTAATGCTGGAAAACAAGCCTAGGGTTTGTGTTCTATTAGCAATATTCAGCTTATTGTGCTGGATGAAAGAGGTGGCTGTGTGCTTGAAATTTGCAAATTTCTTTTTGAATGAAGTCAATCAACCAGCATATGTTCGGCTTCGGAAAATAACTTTTTATAAATGTCCCAGTGTGGTGAGGGTATTGGGGTGAAGCCAAAACCTTAATTAAAGTCTACAGTGACTGTTAAAATCCATAAGGCGGATTCGAAATACATGAACAAGGATCAGAAACAGGTAGCAGAATGTAAAGCAATGAGCGGATATAGCAACGTACAGCACAAACTCAACATGACTATTACTGTAAAGTAACACCTACGATTCATACTGTAAAAATAAAAGAATCAAGGACTAACACTGATCAGGTGAGTACATTCAGGAAACAGTCTAATAGCAGTCAGACAGGAGTCAGGCTAGAAATCAAAACAAGAAATCAAAAAGAGGAAACTTTATTAGCATGAAAAGTTTTACAAAAACATCAACCCAGAAGAAACTTTTTATATAAAGTTCTATGTATTCATACAAGTCATTACTTATTACATCACCTAAAACACAACATCGGACCAACAGTGGCATCAGGTTATTTTGAAAGCTATGATTATTTCGATAATAATGATATTGAAATAATTTGGAAAGAATATCTGTAACACAGTGTTTCATATACAACCTAAAAAGTATTAGAATGTCAACACTTATTTATAGAATGTATGCCTGGTAACATCTGCTCGCACAAGGTCTGACCTTGTATACATATTTGCGGTGCCTGAAGTTTATAACTGAGTTCAGAAAAACTTTTTTTCAAAAAGAGGACACAGTGAAGCTTCCAGGGCTACATGGCGGAAAAACACGGCACAATGCAGCAAATATCAACAGCCAACCAAACGTCTCTGCTGGGAAAATCGGTCTGCATTGAAAAGAATACACAGATTACATGTACTACTGTATACAACAATCAGATCCAACCAAACAATCTGATTGGATGAGATCCTTTCCATGAGCAATGATCATGTACAGTAACAGCACGGGGACAGTTTCGGCATATCAGGCGCTCTACAGTTGTAATCACACTAATTAAGGTCTGTACGGTCCAAAATACTGAGGAGAGAGCAGCTGCCTGCTGAAACCAACATTCAAGTCACATACAGTACAGCCACTTACAAAAACACACATCTGACAACGTTATGTTATCTTGAAAAGAAACATAACGTAATTTTGAAGCAAATTAGTCTTGTGAACAAGCTTTCTTATTCATATGTTGGGTGATGGTACATCCTCCCTGGAAATTGGACATTAACAGAGCTGATATCCTGAAGAATAATAATCCCTGTGTAGCTCCTTTATTTCTGAAAGTGTACTATTACATGAGGAACTAATATATACCCTGATAGCACACTGCTGAAGGGCCAACGCTGGGCCAACGGCAGGGCATACATTGGGCCAATGTTGGCATCAGTCGTTGGCCCAATGTCATTTTGTCCACTGGCCCAACGTTGGCTCATTAGTGTCCACAGTGTTGGTTCAATAGATAATGGCAAGGTGGGCCAATGTTGGTACAATGTTGGTTCAGTAGATAATCACAAGGTTGGCCCAGTGTTGGTTTAGTAGATAATGGCAAATTTGGAAATTGGAAATTAAATTAGACTCTTTTCATCATTGGTAACCAACTCTCATATGAGCTTCTCATGTGATAGCATCATTGAGAGAGCCTGCTGCAAAGAGTTTAAACAATATAGTTTAATTTCAAATTTTTTTAACTTTTTTAACCCATTATCTACTGAACCAATTTAGGTCCAACCACTGATGCCACCACGACCCAACGCATGCACTGCCATTTGCCCAACTTTGCCCCAATGTCGGAGCACTAACAAAAGGTTATCAACAAAGCAGTGCTTTCTGTGTATGCAAGTGCTAAGATAAGGTTAAATTCATTTTACGTTTTAGTTTTTAAGGTACCTTAATGCAATGCTACTGTAACGGGTTTGACACACGGAGAGCACACAGCTACATAATCTTTAGATAATCTTTTAAAACAAGCATTTTTTTTTTTGTTATGTTGTAGTGCCTTATGTTTAGTCATAAAGACTTTAAAGTAAGATAAGTCAGAATAAGTCAAAATAAACATGAATATAGGAACATCAATAATTCAAGGATGATTCATAAGTCATATTGGTTCTCTCATGGATAAAGTGTCGAGCCAAGTCACGTTCTTGAGAGCTTGTGATGAGCCGATCTGTTTGGGAAGCTGTAATCGAGGCTTATCCTTAAACCTGGCAAGTGCAGACTGGTGATTATTAATAAGGCTGTTTCAGAGGGTATGCAATTATTTCTTAAGACATTCAGAATAATCAAGCTAAGAAGTCGTTTATACGTTACTTATCTCATGTACGCTGTAATGATGTGGATGGATTAAAGGGGGGAATATTAATATCAATCCAAAAGATGTTCAATTGAGGTTAGAGGATCACAACGGGCTATTGTATTATGCTTTCAATTAGATAATTTGATTTGCCAAAATTCAAAAATAATGCCAATGCTTTTGGTCATTTGGCGTGCTTTCCTGTACGATAAGCCGTCCGAGCACACATTACTAAATTCCATTGCCCACGATCCTGTCATAAGTTTACTGGTATATAATTGATCATCAGTGTTACTCACTTTACCTGTGGTGGTGTTAGGGTTGTGTATGATTAAAGTTAACCTTTAGAAATGTACAAAATGTATGTCATTTAAGATCCTTTTACACAACGTCCAAACATTTTCGCAGAATAGATCTCGGACATTAAGTGGTGCATACTGTACATGCTCGTACTGATAATTCCCTGCGGCTGCTTCTCAATTTAATGGTGTGTAAAATTGCATGAGTTTAGTATGTTTCTGCCTTGGAGGATCTTCTCTGTGGTGCTTGTTGCTTGACAAATCGACATCTGTGCTTTTACTGGCATCAGCAGGAGCTTCCTGGTGGACCAGTGGAAAGTGTTCAGCGCTGTCATCGCCGTCACTGCAGTGACGAGGGTTGAGTTGAGTAATTGCTGAAAGGAGAAAGAGAGAGAAAAAAAAGCATCAGTAGTATGAGTAATTCAAATATGTTTTTCAGCTGAGAGATTAAAATAAAAAAGTATAAATCAATGCTGTTATGAAGACTTATTTGCAGTGTTGTGCCGGGGACGTTCATTCAAGGTAAGTCAACGTTAATCTAGTGTGAGTTTAACAAAATCAAACTGATTCTTACCTTTAAAAACCACCCAAAGCTTGAAGTGTTCCAGCGCTTATAATGTTGGCAATGTAATGGTATTTGCTAAATTTTGTTACCAACAACAGTTGTTACCATGGGATGACGATCCATTCAATCAATATGCAAATCATGTCGGGTATCAAAAACCTAAACCTAAATAGTTAAACAGTAAAATGGGACATGATGTGACACCTTGCTTTCTGCTGAGACTTTTCATCTCCTTTTAGTCTGAATCTGTGGCTCATTTTACCCATTTCCTCTTTTCTCTTCAAAAACCCTGAATTACATTTTTGCCAACAGATCACTCAACAGCGAGACTTCAAGGACACAAACGGAAAGTTAATTCTTACAGTAACTTTCTTACAGATCCTTTCTTTAATTCAATATGTCCAGCTCACTCACCAAGGACACGGCTCATTTCAGCTGAAGGTCATCATGAACTCGTTTGTACTCACGCTCCTGCATTCTCCTGCATTCACTCTTTCATTCTCTTTATGCTTAAATTCAAATATGTTTGTCACTCTGTTTACTCTCCCTGATATGTCAATGAAATTTTTTTTAAGAAATTTAACATCCTGACATGAAGGTAACTTTCGGTGGTGAGAAATGTTTCATACGTAACGCTAACTCCACCTTAAAGAAAAAAAACTATAACAATATTTAATATCCACAAAATTACAAGTTAAATAGAAAATAAAATAAATAAAATAAAAGTGGCACATTATATAAGTGACTACTTTTAAAAAAAATTAATTAAACAAGATGCTGGAATTTGCGTGCAAAAAAAGGGTTCTCAAAGTCCTCCGAAGAACTCGGGTAGATGCTCAGTAAAACTGTATAAATCCTCAAACTATTTTTAAATTAAAATTCTGACTTCTTCTCAGAGTTTTGACTTAAATTTTAAAATTTAAATTAATTAATTTTCTTCTCATGTTCACAATCATTAAAGATGGTTCTTTAAATGTATCCATACTTCTAACTTTAAAGTGGGAAATCTGAAAAAACTTTTTTTTAATAATTATTTTTAAATGATGGGCCTATAATTTTTAATTTTGCCATTTAAATGTCTCATGTTAAACTTTATGAGTACTGTGTGCCTGCATTTTCTCACATTTCTTACAAATCATTATGCATTTTCTTTTCTTTTATTATTTTATGCTATTTTTTACTTTTTTGTTTGCTTTGCAATATTTTCACATTATACAGTGGTGTGAAAAACTATTTGCCCCCTTCCTGATTTCTTATTCTTTTGCATGTTTGTCACACAAAATGTTTTTGATCATCAAACACATTTAACTATTAGTCAAAGATAACACAAGTAAACACAAAATGCAGTTTTTAAATGATGGTTTTTATTATTTAGGGAGAAAAAAAATCCAAACCTACATGGCCCTGTGTGAAAAAGTAATTGCCCCCGGAACCTAATAACTGGTTGGGCCACCCTTAGCAGCAATAACTGCAATCAAGCGTTTGCGATAACTTGCAACGAGTCTTTTACAGCGCTCTGGAGGAATTTTGGCCCACTCATCTTTGCAGAATTGTTGTAATTCAGCTTTATTTGAGGGTTTTCTAGCATGAACCGCCTTTTTAAGGTCATGCCACAACATTTCAATAGGATTCAGGTCAGGACTTTGACTAGGCCACTCCAAAGTCTTCATTTTGTTTTTCTTCAGCCATTCAGAGGTGGATTTGCTGGTGTGTTTTGGGTCATTGTCCTGCTGCAGCACCCAAGATCGCTTCAGCTTGAGTTGACGAACAGATGGCCGGACATTCTCCTTCAGGATTCTTTGGTAGACAGTAGAATTCATGGTTCCATCTATCACAGCAAGCCTTCCAGGTCCTGAAGCAGCAAAACAACCCCAGACCATCACACTACCACCACCATATTTTACTGTTGGTATGATGTTCTTTTTCTGAAATGCTGTGTTACTTTTACGCCAGATGTAACGGGACACACACCTTCCAAAAAGTTCAACTTTTGTCTCGTCGGTCCACAAGGTATTTTCCCAAAAGTCTTGGCAATCATTGAGATGTTTTTTTAGCAAAATTGAGACGAGCCTTAATGTTCTTTTTGCTTAAAAGTGGTTTGCGCCTTGGAAATCTGCCATGCAGGCCGTTTTTGCCCAGTCTCTTTCTTATGGTGGAGTCATGAACACTGACCTTAATTGAGGCAAGTGAGGCCTGCAGTTCTTTAGATGTTGTCCTGGGGTCTTTTGTGGCCTCTCGGATGAGTTGTCTCTGCGCTCTTGGGGTAATTTTGGTCGGCCGGCCACTCCTGGGAAGGTTCACCACTGTTCCATGTTTTTGCCATTTGTGGATAATGGCTCTCACTGTGGTTCGCTGGAGTCCCAAAGCTTTAGAAATGGCTTTATAACCTTTACCAGACTGATAGATCTCAATTACTTTTGTTCTCATTTGTTCCTGAATTTCTTTGGATCTTGGCATGATGTCTAGCTTTTGAGGTGCTTTTGGTCTACTTCTCTGTGTCAGGTAGCTCCTATTTAAGTGATTTCTTGATTGAAACAGGTGTGGCAGTAATCAGGCCTGGGGGTGACTACAGAAATTCAACTCAGGTGTGATAAACCACAGTTAAGTTATTTTTTAACAAGGCGGGCAATCACTTTTTCACACAGGGCCATGTAGGGTTGGATTTTTTTTTTTTCTCCCTTAATAACGTAAACCTTCATTTAAAAACTGCATTTTGTGTTTAATTATGTTATCTTTGACTAATAGTTAACGGTTTTTGATGAGCAAAATAACACCTTAAAATAACACAAAATCTTTAAATAACACCTGATTGTCACTGTTGTTGTTACATATTTATCTAATTCCAAATGTGTTATTTTTTAGGTTTGAAATCCCCAGTATTGTTGTAGAATGCCGAAAATACAACAACAACAACAGTAACAATCAGGTGTTATTTTATGACACAAAAGTCAGCTGTTCTGGAACAGTTCTCACAAGAACAGTATTGTCTCGAGTGTGTTTGTGAAACCCATCAAGCTCCATGATGAAACTGTCCTTCATGAAGACCTTCCCAGGAAAGCGAGACCAAAACTGAGCTCTGCTGCAGAGGAGAAGTTCATTTAGAGTCACCAGCCTCAGAAATCACCAATTAACAACCAGCACCTCAGATTAGAGCCGTTATGAAGCTTTACAGAGCAGAAGGAGCAGATAAACATCTCAATATCAACTGTTCAGAGGAGATTATTGTGCGTTTTGGATAATAAACGCCTTCAGGAGTGTTTTACAGTGTAGAAAGAAATAAACATCAGGAACGACCATGGAGTTAAAAAGTGATCCCAAACTTTTTTGCAGTATTATACGTACATTTGTATGTATGTATGTATGTATGTATGTATCATTTTTACATTTTTCCCCCAAGCATAATTTTAACACCATGGGATTAATTTATCTCACATAAGGTTTTCATTTCACATTTTTATGGTACATTTTACATGTTGTATATTTGCTCATATTTATTTACATTATACATTATATTTTCATGTTTTACTCTTTCCACATATAGTGCGTGTGTGTGTATGTGCGTGTGGTGTAAAATAGCACTGGTATGCTGATTATTATCAGAAGACGTTGGTGCTTTATCTTGTGTCCGATGCTTACTTTAAGTCAAATCGAGGAATCCAAGGCCCTGAAACACGAGAGATAGATTTTAATATTCAGACGAGCTCTCAGATCTCTTTACTACCTTCGCTTACTCCTCCTGAACATCAAACGGACCATGAAGCGTGTAGAAAATGGAAATTGTGATTACTACCGGGGGTTTGTGTTTGAAGTGGCACCGAGACTTTGAGAAGGCAGGAAGAGTGTGAACTCGCTAACACACTCATCACTAGGCTGGTGCGGAGCACTAATCAGGGGCTTGTTGTGTTTATGTGTGTGTGTGTGTGTGTGCGTGTGTGTGTGTGTTTGCATCTGGTGGGAGTTTCTGAGGCCAGATTTGAGAGATGGGTATGGAGTGTGTGCTTACATCTGTATGACGGAATGGCAGATGCAGCGAGCGGGTTCCGCTCCCATCCTGCTGCCGGAGATGATGCATGTGATGTAATCATATCTGTGAATAAATGGAAAAAGACAGCATGAGATTTAATCATATATCTCATTTACGTCGTCCTTGCAAATAGATGGAGAGCAAAAAACTGTCTGACTCACAGACTTTCAATTACAAACGCCACTTTTAGTTACTGCTACAGAAGAGGTAACGAGGCGAGGGGGGGGGGGGGGTTTGGGGGAGTTGGGGGGGGGGGTGATGGGGGTATAAAATCCCTGAGCTGTCTTTGCGTTTCTTTACTGCATTTTTATCGAATGATGAAAAAGGTGTTTGTATGTCTGTCAGTGTGTGTGTGTGTGTGTGTGTGTGTGTGCGTGTGTGCACGCACTGAAGAGAAACTGTAGTTAAAAAAAAAACACAGAATCTGCATTTCACTGGGCAGCACATCAAACAACAGCTTGTGGTTCTTCAGCAGTCACTCATCTGCCTCGTCTTAAATCCGCCGTTTCCTCCGAGTCCAAACACATTATATATTCCTGCATAATAAACCAGACGGATACTGACTCACGCCGCTATTTTTATTTATTTATTTATTTATTTGTTTGTTTATTTATTTATTTACTGATTCTACATATCCTGGCACAGATTTAAATGTTTATACAACATAACTTTATATATGTTTCATGCATTTGATTCTTCATACACATTACCCTACACTAGAAAGCAAAAAACAGATTGTTGATTATCTTGCGCGTAATTTGTCTCCGGTGTGTGTACGTGTACCAGCAGCTAATGTTGTCACGTGTAGGTGTGGCCTAACCTCCTTTTTTTTGGGTGGGACCAAAAGGGGGGACTTTCAGTGACAGCAGTACCTACATATCAACAGAAAAGAGTTACCTTCCGATGCTCAATGCTGTGTGAAAACGCTATGGGAACATCTTTTAGTGCTGCCGGTTGTGAAGCATGTGTGTATCAAACAGTCGGTCAGGTGACTCGGTCATCTGATGAAGTGCAGGTTATAAATAGGAGTGAACCTGAAACATTCCTCAGATCTTTTTGTCTTTAGGACCGTATTGTGTTTGCGTGTGATGTGTGCAAGCGAATTTAAAAGTATGAACTCACCGATATGGTGGAGTTTGTTAGGAGATCCACACCTCCGCTTTTTCGGAGCGCGATTTCCACACCGTTGTTTTGAGTGCTTCGGGCGCGGCTCGCGGTTTCTCTTTAAAGAATGCGAGCCGCGCCACGGCGCATTCCCGGGAGTGCGGTCTTAGATGGCCGTCCAGCCCAATGGAGCTTGAGAGGCCATCTTCTCGCGTGGCACATCAATTGCATCGAAATTATGGCTTTATTTAGGCCCTGAAACACCTCCTTCAGCATTGAGGCTACCATTTCCTAGTGTGGGTGGACAACACTACGATAGCCTCGTACATAATCTCCAGGGAGGACTGTGCTCGCGCCACTTGAATAAGATTTTCCTGACGAGTTCCTGTCCCTCAAGGCAATTTACATTCCAGGGCATATAAACTTGGGAGCCCTGGAACCTTTACACACCAGAAGAACATATACCCTCAAGGTGAGGGTATTTGAAAGTAGTGCATGGCGAAACATGTCTACTGACCCAGTCCACTGCCGAATTGTTTCAGTGCTGGAGTTCTGCAAGAAAAGTTGTCCTCGGGCTTATGCCCTAGTACCCTCAGAATGTACATAGCCGCTATTTTGGTTTGTCATGTTCTGACTGATGGGGTCTGTTTGACACCCCTTCCAAACCACTAAAGTCAGTGCCTGCCTGGCCTCTGACCCTTAAGATGTTTTTTCTTGGTTACTTCTTTAAAGAGAACCGGAGATCTGCAGGCTTCCTGACCTGCCTAGACTTTGCCCCTGGGCTAGTCAGAGCTATTCTGCATCCTCACCTGAACTATTTTTATTCTTGACCATGCACCCAGTCTTCCTCTAAGCCTCTGTCCTCAGCCTTTTACAGCTCCGGAGCAGGAAAGGTTTCACTTACTGTCTTCGGTATGCACTCTTTAGATTTACGTCCTCTGCACTAACCATAGTGTATAGTTTGGATATTCATGGTACTCCGGGCTTAAAGGCCCTCGAGTCAGCCTCTCAGAGCCAGCTCTGAGACCTCCTAGGCTATTGTGCGCACACGCAACACAACCTTGGGGTCCAGGCACTTGCAGTGCGGCGGCGTTGGTATTCTTGTTCTCATAGAGTTTTCACGCAGCATCGAGTGTAGCTTTTAAAAGGGAACGTTCCGGGTTACTTTGCCGTAACCCTGTTCCCTGAAAAAGCGAGAACGAGATGCTGTGTCCCAATGCCGCACTGCTTGTGTGACTGGACGTCCTTTCAGACAAAATTGATCTGAGGAATGTTTCCGGTTCACTTCTATTTATAACCTGCAGGTGCACTTTATCAGATGACGTCACCTGACCGAGGTTATATAAGCGAAAAATTTGGCATGTTTGATACGCACAACTGGTAACACAAAAAGATATTCAAATAGCGTTTTCACGCAGCATCTCATTCCCACTTTTTTAGGGAACGGGGTTACAGCAAAGTAACCCGAGACGATCTCCATATATGCAGTTTTTTGTTCGTCTTTTGAGTTACAAGGGTATTAACACCAGCATTAGCATAAAGTACATTTAAATTGGCTGGGTTATATCAGAGTGAATTGTGGACGATTTTGCGAAATGCTCCTTCTCTGACAGTTGTGGTTAAATGAATATATAGTGCCTAGTCAAAAAAAAAAAACCATAATTTTAAAAAGGTCGAATTAGTGAGCTGCATCAAGCAAGGAAAACAAAACAAAAATCTCTAAGGAGATTTGAAATTACTAGATCTTGGTTAAGAACCCTTCAACACATTATCAACTCTTTAACATATTATTAAAACCTGGCAGGGTACTGCTGAACCTTTAACTTTGTGGAAGAAATGTAATCAGAAATAATCATGAATGGAGATCACTTAAACACTTGGTGAAGTTTTATGGTTAAAAAAAAACCCGTCAGAACCATTAACAGCATTTTCATACAGAACTAATGTGATGAAAACTTAGACTCAGAAAAAAAGGCTCCAGTTTGTTAGGGAGCATAAAGATTAGACTGTGGTGTGATGGAGAAAGGTCATGTGACCTGATGAGTCCAGACTGACCCTATTCCAGAGTGATGGGCATGTCAGGGGTAGAAGGGAAGCACATGAAGTAGTTCTCTAAACTCATGCTTTTATACAAAAACTTTGGAAAAGGCAGGAAACGGCATGACCGGCGTGCAGCTGTCAGCGATTTCACGTAAATAAGAGCAAAATAGCTTTATATTGGCTTTTACTGGTGCGATTTTAAAACGTGAGCATACAGGGTGATTAAGCTCACAGAACTAGGAAAAGTTATGAAAGGAGGGTCCTGGAATTTGATCGAGTGTGAAGTATTTTTATTTTTTTTACCCCCTTGCGCTTCTAGTGTTAATGACAAAATTGGTTGAAAATCATGAAAAACATTTCTGGAAAAGGTCTTCAGACTTCCCAGATCTCAATTGATGAGTACCCATGAAACAAAAATGTCAGATCCACAAAGGCCCTACTCTGCAACTCACAGCACCTGCAGCTAATGTCCTGGTGCCAGAAACCATAGCGCAGCCCCAGAGGTCCTATAGAGACAAGGGACCAGAGCTGCCCTGTGGAACATACACAATACTGGCCATAATGCTCTGCAGTTTAATGGCATGGCTGATCAAGTAACAAATCCCAATTGGAGAACAGGACATATGAGAAACTACCAGGTGTACGAAATGTAACAGCTTCCCGTATATAACCCATGTATCGCATGTCTCTTGTACACAAAGTGATTGCAAGTCCCAGACAGGTAAGTGTTAGGACATTATCTATCTGCTTAGCTGCTTAGATTTCTTTGAACATATTGAATTTCTCTCTCTCTCTCTCTCTCTCTCTCTCTCTCTTTTTCTCTCTCTGTCTCTCTTTTTCTCCCTCTGTCTCTCTTTTTCTCTCTCTGTCTCTATGTGGCTTGTGCCTAAATCTTCTATCCTGGAAAATGACGGAGAACCAACAAGCTGAATAACACGGTATACGTGAAAAAATGCAAGGAGTAGTATGCGCGAGGCACGTGGCTATGCACTGGGACTTTGCGCCTTTGATTGCTGAAACTCTTGCAGCACGTGAATTTTAAAACAGAGCCAGATTTCGTGACCCTGCCATCGAAAGAGAAAAGGCCTGTGCTTGGTTGGATTTCCTCTGGGTTCTCTGGTTTCCTCCAACAGTCCAAAAACATGCAGATTAGGTTGATCGGTGTTTCCAGATTGCTCGTAGTGTGTGAATGTGAGTGTAAAGGTTGACCGAAGGTCCTACCACAGTTGTACAAATAGGAATAAATATTATGCTCACCATTGGCCTCCACAGTTCCTTGTTGGACTACATGGATGGATGGATGGATGGATGGATATACAGTATGATGTATATATTAAAGTGATTCCATTAATGTAATCAGTAAAACAGCGCAGGTTGTGTTTTCAAGAGAAAATAATCAATTGAAGTATAGAAACAATGACAGTCCCATCACGCCATGCGATCATTGATTGTTTTCCTTTAACATCTTATAATGGATTGGCCAAGTCACACTGATTTATCCTACTGATTTACTGTCTGTGTATTTAGAAAGGTGGACACTATTCACAGTATAAATAATATTTTTGTAAATGGTCAATCACATGACTTGTCCCCCGATATCATATGTGTTTCCTTGGATGTCATACCATCAGATGAATACACACATAAAAATAGTTTATATAGTCTTATAATACAACCATCAGAAGATATTGTGAGAGCACGCTGTCTATTATAGGAGTGCATTTTTTCTCTGACAGGTATTTCATAGGCAGAGTGTTATCTTCTCTAACCGCCCCAGTGCTCACAAAGTAAAATGCATTACGCTACGTTCAGACTTGCACTGACTTCAACACTGTTAAAAAAAATAAAATAAAAAATTAAAATAAATAAATAAAGGCCTGCTTTTTTAGCTGTGTCGTCGGCTGTCAGTACGCATTTCTACACACATGCCGGGTCTCTAACTACAGAAATAAATTCTCTCATCTGCGCTTTCTCTATCGAGCTAGACTGTTTCCTGAAAGCATCACACACCTGAAAGAACACTGAGTTTAACGTTAAGACAAAGCAGTGCTTTGAAAATATACAGCATGCTTACCTACAGAGGTGTGAAGGTTTCGGGTAATTTTCTATCACAGCAGATATGACCGTAGTCACAGGCTGGTGTTCATGTGCTTGTTCTATTTTTTAATAGTAACAGCTCATTAACACAGACTTGTATTTAGCATATATTAATACTACCACTACTACTACTACTAATAATAATAATAATAGACAAAGAAGTAAAAGAAACTTTTACACGATGATCAGTCATACCATTATGACAGGTGACATGAACAACATGGATCACCGATTAGACAATCCTGGCGACAGGATCATGGGCACTCAGGGCTCACCCATGCCCACAAAGACCCAAGGCCAGGCTGTCTGGGTGGTTCAGTGGTTAAGGCATTGAACTACAGATCAGAAGGTCCTGAGCTCAAACCCTCAGCACCACCAAGCTGCCCTTGAGCAAGGCCCTTAACCCTCAATTGCTCAGAGATGATAGACACAACAGCACACCGCAGAAGCCCTGTGGAGCCACACCCGAGGGACCAGAGCTGCCCCTGTGCCACAAGGAGAGCCCAATGTCTGGGTGGTTTTAATGATATGATTATGATATATGATTATGAAAGGAGTCTCCAGTGTCAGTTGCAGTCAGCAGAAGTTTTCCAACATCTTCAGAGTTGAGAAAGTTTACCCTTCTATGCTCTATGATTTCCAAAGAAAGAAAAAAGAAAGAATTTATAGCTACTAAATGATTCGATTCCATTACGTTACTATTTAACAGCATTTATACTGAACTTTACATGGATAAAACATACAAGGTGTTACTCTTTAATTTATTTTGTGTTGTGAAGCAGGATGCGCTGTTGTAGAAAAAATAATTAATTTTAAAGTGCTAATAGTGAGTATACTTCATCACACTGAAGGGTTGTTTTAATGTTTAATTTTGTTACATTTTTTTTGTCTACTTAATTTTTACTGTCTGACCAACATGACTGTCTGAGACAGTACATTTTACTAATACCTAGGGTTCCTAACCCTAGATTTAGAGGTGAACTGTGTGCTAAAAGAGCAAAATCGAGCATTTAATGTGAAAAAAAGCATTTAATTGGATCAAACGATGGGAAAAAATCTGTTCAGAGCTTTAAGCAGTTAAGGTCACATGTTGCTCATTGTCTGGAAGTGTAAATTAGTGTGAACGCTCCAGGGTGCAGATGTTAGGACACAACTGTGTGAAGAAAAAAAAGGAATGAAGTTTCAGACAGCTGTTTTAGCAATTTCATGTTGATGACTTTAACACCTTTTTTTTTTTTCAAAGTTTTTTCTGCCAATAGACCTGATAAAGTGCTCAGGCGAAATGGAGAAACGCATATAAGATCACAACCCACGTTCTGTTGATGTAGTGCTACTATAAAATCAATAACAGGCACATTGCTTATTGCGAGCATCAGCACCGAGAAGTGAACGAACCCTGACGACTCCTTTCCTCCTGCTATATTTATCTCGATATGTACTTTTATTCCGATGGATTCTTTTTTTTCCGCTATTGATTGTTTCCGTTTCAGCAGGCACTCGGTTATTAAGTCATAAAACATGGTTGCGTGAGGCACTTCCAGACGGGCGACTTCCACAAACCGAGAACGGCGATGAAGAAAGTAGGAGAGCAGGTGCGACGTCTGTAATGAATCATTAGACATGGATGAAACAATCAGTCTGTGTGTGCGACCTCACTGGCAGATGCTGCGCAAGATCCTTCAGCCAGCTTCACATCCTCGTAAACAGGCCGGCTTTGTGGTGGAGGCTGAGATGGCGATGCCATCTGCGCCTGTGGCCTCGCTCGCCCATAACGACTGCTTGTTTCGCAAGTGAAACAAGTTCGGTTCATTAGAGGGGAGACTCGCTCGATGCTTTTCAACACAGTCTTCCTGCTAATATGTGAGCGAAACATTGATTTGTGATGCTTTTTTCCAGCACTCAGTTGATTTTGCCCTGATTCTGTTTAATGTTAGCCTGTGTAACCTGTGTCTGAAGACAGTAGGGTGTGATTAAGCTGAGTCACTATTCCCACCATGATAACAGAATACCCTAAGGTCTTTAATTCCTCTTATATTACAGCTTTTTTTATATATATAATCGACTTTTTTTTTTTACCTATTTGTACTTGCACTTCAAATTAGTTCCTGTTTTTTACTACTGTACTTAAGTACATATCTGTACTTTCCTTGAGTAGCTTTACTATATAATAATGTATATAATGTAACTTTACACCTCCAGGGTTGTCCAGGGTGATTCCCGCCTCTGTGTCTGCATGAAGCTTGCATGTTCTCCCGGTGCTTGGTGGGTTTCCTCCGTGTATACTGGTTTCCTTCCACAGCGCGAAGAACCTAAGATTAGGCTAATTGGTGCTCCCAAATTTCCCGTTGTGCATAAAGAAGTGTGTAAGTGTGTGTGCCCTGCGATGGATTGGCACCCTGTCTAGGGTGTACCCCGCCTCATATCCTCGGATAGGCTCCAGGCTCCCCACGACCTGGTATACAAGATTAAGCAGTATAAGCGATAAGACAAGACTTTTTACTTTGCTCCACTATATCTGAGATCAAATATCTGTCATTTTTATTTCACTACACTTCTGCATGCTGTTGCACTACATAACAACAGTAATGTGTAGTAGCTGAAGCAGGAATAACACCATCACCACCTGTTGACTAGTATGCATAAGTGTGAGATTTGCCTTCCCTCTGTAAAACTCTTAATCATGTAGCAGGTGTTTAAAATTAAAAGTAGAGAGGGGATGACGGGACCCAGTCAGGATAACACTCAGGCATGTCATATGCTAATTTGCCTAAAAGAGACAGAATGGGGCAGGACGATGTTGAGTTGGTCCCGCACCTCCAGGTTTCTCGAATCTGTGTATGGAGTGACCTCCCCATGCTTGGTGGGTTTCTTTGGGTACTTTGGTGTTCTCAAACTATCTGTAGCACAGTGCATGCCTGTGTTCTGCAATAGATTTCCACTCTGTCCAGAGTGCACCCTGTCTAGTGCCCCAAGTCCCCAGGGATAGGCTCCGGGCCTCCCTCAACCCTGTACGAAATAAATGCTATAGAAAATAAGCGAGTGAAACAGAATTGCTTTGGTTAGTTATGAAGCTACGTATCATAAGCAGTCAGTTAGTTGTGTTGCAGTATCCCTACACCGCTAGTGTTAACCATATAACATTTCACTGTTTTTTCTTATTTCCCTGTGTAAAAATGCCATGAACGCACCAACATGTGTAAGCAGATATTGCTAAAAGTGATATTTGTCCATCTTTAAGCTGCCACTCACGCCATTGTTGCCTCTTTGTTACCTAGGCAACCTGAGTTCTGTTGTTTTTTTTCTGAGATGTTTTCCACACTGATCATAAGAAAGGTTATGGCAGTCGATAATACAAGTGTTCACCGTCCACCTCCACTACTAGCTCAGGGGTTTAAAGCTTTGGGCTGCTGAGTCAGAAGTTTTGGGGTTTAAGCCACAATTGGGTTCTTGAGCAAGACCCTCAACCCTGTCTGCTCCAGGGTGTGCTGTATCCTGGCTACTCCTGCACTCTCACCCCAACTTCCTAACTCACTGGAGATGCTGGGAAAATAAATAAATAAACAAGACAGGCATTCCTCATCCCTGGCAAAAATGGGTACATGAGGCCGAGCTCATGGATAATGAAACCCCTGATCAGACTGCAGAGGGTCTACATGGAGGACGGATACAATGAGTGAATGAAACCCTGGATCAGACCGTGTTGCGTCCATGGAGACTCCGTGTCCATCAGGCAGAGGTAAGCGCTGCCGAAACATTGGAGTAGCGTGAGGAGTGGCTGCGAGTTGACCGCACGCTCCATTCGCATGTAATAGTAGTGCACAGGTGTAAAAAGCTTTAGTATAAAAATAACCTTCAGTAAATAAATAAATTCACTATGATGTAATGTATATGGTACAAATAAAGGCTTCTTCTACTCAGTCTCTACTGTAGTCTGTTTGTCCTAAAGTCCCCAAATGCCTGGCATTCTGATACCACAATCCTATTTTCTATTCAGTGCTGATCACAGACGCAGAATTTCTTTGGTGTCTGGATTATAAAAAAGAGATAATTATTATGTATACAGCGTTTCAGAACTTGTTTACGAGCTCAGATTGGATGATTGAAGCCTTTTTTCCCCCTCATTGTTTATTTGCTGCTAATGTTCTCGGAGTTACTTTGAAAGGCGACAAAAATCGTCCACACACAAACTCTTCACAGAGGCATGAAGAGAAAGAGCAAACACTTGGAATGAGTAGCAGCACTCACCGCTGCTTATTTACCATCGAGTGTTCATCAATTGTCAGTTAATGATGCTTCGCAAAGCAGCGGATTTGTTTTTGGCAAACTGCACTGACGTCCCCATTATCCGCGGTAATTTATTGTTTGCCGCAACCTTCTTTGTGGCCATATGATCCACTCCATCAATGCTTGATTTATTTATTTATTTATTTAACAGTAGATAAAATCCAGGTTGGCATGCTCCCTTGTTCAGCTTTTCCCTCCTTTTTAGTATTCATCAGAGAGCTGTACTTCTCAAACAAGCAGAAACTATTTTCCGGGACCGTTATCACGCCGTCCGAGAGAACCATCAGACCTTGGAAGTCTCTCTTTTCTTATCAAAATAAATGAGTGATATGTTCATCCCAGCTTGTGAAACTAATCAATAAGGCACACGTTGCTTGTTTATTAATCTTCAGGGACTTTTTTTTTTTTTGTTCATCACTGAAATATGTTGTTTTTAAAAAGCAAGAATTACAGTCGTCAAGCTCACAGACAGATGTATTAACATTAAATACCTGTGCTGGAGTCAGCATGGTGGGGCTTAACATGGTGCTGAAGCAGGTCTGTGCACTAAACTAGCTTTATCTTCAATAAAAGTGAATACATACACTCTCAGACCATGTCTATTTTTATTTATCCATCTTCCATAGCGTTTATCCTGTTCAAGGTCACAGGGGTCTGGAAAATATCCCCTGGGGTTTGGATTAGGAGGACAAAGCATGGTGCACCCTGGGGTATACCCTCGACAGGGTGCCAATCCATTACTGGGCACACACACAGAGGCACTATGGTCAATCTGGCAACACAAATTAACCTATTTTCTACGTCTCATATGTTGTGTCATATTTTTCTAAAAAAGTACAAATTTAACAGGTCACATCTGTGTCCTTTTATCTCTGGGACGTGCAAAAACATAGTTACGCTAAAATATACTGTTGACACACACTAGTAGAAAAAGTGTGTTAAAGGTAAAAATTTTAATGATTATTAGAAGAAACAGTAAATTAATTTTTAATTAATCATTAACGAGTGTTTTGTGACATTGATGAGCAAAGTGCGGCAATTTTTCAGTTTTATTCTTATTAGTGATTAGGCAAATTGCAAAATCTAAACAAATACCACAGTATTTAGAGTTTTTGCATGTTGCCAAGAAACCACCGTCTGTTACAGTTTTGCTTTTCATTGTTACAAAGCACTGACACTGGAGACTCCTTCCACTAATGTTAAATAATCATGATCGTGATCATCATATCAACGTTTAACCATTTTGTTTGTACAGCATTTAATATTAAAATGCCCGTGTAGAGCTCTTAACAATCATGTTTTAAACTCACATTCAGAGATGCTTTTATGAAAAAGTAATCAAGACCTTCTGACCAAACAGGATTCAAGATTAAACAGTGGATTTTGTTATGCGAATCTTAATACAACACCAGTACAGCGGTACCTCTGTGTTCAAATATTATCCATTACGAAGGCGAAAATTCGTGAGGCAGGGTGTTTGTATGTCGAGGTACCAGTGTATTCCCCAAACTGGTGGCACGGTGGCGCAATGGTTTGCACTGTGGCTGATCATCTCCAGGGTCCTGCCTTCAGTCTGTATGTGTGTGGAGTTTGATGTTCTTCCCCAGTGCTTGGTGTGTTTCCTCCAGTTACTCCAGTTTCCTCCAACATTTTAAAGACCTGCAGGATAGCATAATTAGTGTTTCCAATTTCCCCACAGTATTTAAATATGTGAGCCATGCAATTTATTGGCACCCTGTATCCTGCCTTCCTTGCATCTCTGGGGATACACTCCAGGCCTCCTGTCACCCTGTACAGGATAAGCGCTATACAGAATGAATAAATGGATGAACAAGTTATTTCCCAAATCCCTGTATACATCCTTATTATAGCTCTCTCTCTCTCTCTCTCTCTCCCTCTCTCTCTCTCTTGCTCTCTCTGTACATATATTCATGACTTGCAGCTCTAGAATATCTCATATTTCGTCTACCAGCCCCTAAATTTACTCTTCTTGCATCATCATGCACTTTCTCTGTATTACTCATCTTGCGACTGCTCGATATATAACCAGACTTTTCCTCCCTATCTGTCATGTCTTTGTAATATTTATCAAAAAACAAAACTTAAAAATGATATTTCATGATTTCAGTGACGCACACCATAATTTCATTACTGATGCGTCATGCTTTTCTGATAATCTACTCCGTGTTTCTTAAATACCCCTCTCTAATAAACCGACATCCCAAAGGACATTGTAAAGGTCACAGTTGAAAATTTGAATCATAAAGCATTATTATAAAATAAGAAACCAGCCTGACACAATAGGGTTTGCGAGGGAGCGGATATCACATAGTGCCGAGCTGGCATCTTTGACGATGATAACGCTGTTAATATTTAAATCCAACCAATTATGAAGACCTCAGATCTGTTAGTATAAACTCTATACTCTTATTTCCTTTGAGAAAAAAGGCTTCATCAAGCTTAGAATCATTTAGCAGCCTACAGACAGATGTATTAACATTAAATACCTGTGCTGGAGTCAGCATGGTGGGGCTTAACATGGTGCTGAAGCAGGTGTGTGCACTGAAGTCGCTTTATCTTTCAATAAAAGTGAATTCATACACTTTCAGTCCATCTTCTATAGCGTTTATTCTGTTAATATTCAGCAAGGTATATATAAATAATATATATAACCCTATACTGTATGGGTATGTATATATATATACTGTATGGTATTGGACAGAACCAGTTTTAGCTTTAACAATCCCATACTGCATGTTTTATCCTTTTCTGCTCATTCTTATAACAAACACCAGTTCTAGCCTTAATGATCTCATCCAACAGCGTATAAATATAACCCATTCAAAATTATAATCTCCTATTAGTCACCATTCAGAAGTAGTCCTCATTAACAGTGTGGGAAATAAACAAAGGGGCTGAATTGAATTGTGCGAGCAGTCAGATCGCAGAGGCAGTAGGAAACAAGAGAAAATCGAAGACTCAGCATCAGAGCACGCGGCAGGGGTTTAAATCACGAACCAACAGAGAGAGACGGCAATTACAGAATACTCTCATGACACGGAAGGGATTTAACAAACAACAGGAAGAGGAGGGAAAGGTGTAGGGCAGAGGTGTAGTTCAGCCTGGGTGGATTTCGAGCTTGAAATCGCCCCTGAGATGTTTCATGCCTTTTTCGATTTTTTTCCCCTTGTTTCTTGGACAAAAACATTGTGCAAAATGATTTGTTTTATTTCTAAACTTGCAGGGTGTCATGTACTGTACAGCATGGCAGTCATTATCAGCACTACCCAGTTTTATACGGTTTGTTTATAGACATCTTTATTCTATATTTTGCAACTCTTGCTTTAATGAATTCATCAATGGAATTAGATATTATTTATTTTCAATAATAGCATTTCTACTGCCTACCATGTTAACACCAAAGACTTCTTTTATGTTATTTTCCAAACGTGGAAATTGTGACCTTTCTAGTATCGAGTCAATTACTTAGGAAGGAGTCTCCAGTGCAAGCACTTTCTAACAGTTAGAGGTAAAGTGGTAACTTTTTTGACTGTTTCAAGATAGAGGCGTTGGCACTTATTGACATGACATATTTATTTATTTATTTATTTATTTATTTTAGTTTTATTAACCCTAAAATAGAAAGTCTGGTGAAGGTGTTTATAACTGTATACAGAATCTTTCACAAAGCATTAAATGTAACTATAAATTAGATTTCTTATTTCTTTTTAATTATGGTGTTTCATTCTCCAATGAATGAACATTTAACTTGTTAGCAATGTGTTGTGATAAAACATGGCGGTAAAACTAACTCTGCTTCATCCTACCGTAATTATTTTTCTCTACCATCATGACAGGAAACATTTTTATTCCTCACATGCTAGAGATTTTAGGTCTACTTATTTAATTACACACCTCGGTATATAACCATACCTTTCTAGCCGTACGGTATAAGACAGGCTAGTCATTATTAAACTACCCCTACCTGAAGAGAGATCAGGTTTTATACGCGAGAATGTTTCGTCTAATGAATACTGAGTGTATCTAAGCATTCACGCTGAACTACGGCTGGTGTTTACTATAAAGTGAGAGAAAATTGAAGAGGAGCCCAGACATAAATAATGACACTCATTCTTCCTCTCCTTCTCTTTTACATCAAGAGCAATTTGCTACGGCTAATTACCCCGTCTTGCGTGAATACTGGGGATTTGCATAGCTGTCGGGCACCTTCCCTTCACGAGCGAAGGAATTGAGCCTCGCTCCTCCAAGCTGGCACTGCCAAAATCGTTTATCAGGCCATTGTAGAAGGGGTCTCCAGGGGCCCGGGGTACATGACATCCGATTACCACCTGGATGTTATACACGCTGTTTCAATTCGCATTTCAGTCTGAGCAGAACTAGCCTCCGAAGTTACACCTTTTACTAGCAGTGGCAGAGTAACTCAGTCTCAGTCATAAAATAGCAAGTCCATTATAATATTTATTATATTATTAATACTATTACACTTTTTTTTTTTTTTTTAATTCACCCCTGAGGTCTGTCACGGATATCCAGAGGAAATTCATACACAGCTCAATCCTTTTTAACAGCTGAATGAGCAGGCTCGAGGAATCCTTCAGGTATATCACTCGCTATAAATTCATGAAAATATTCCCAGTCGATGGATTCCAATTATGTTTGCATGCAAATTTTTATTCAGGATGAATTATTTAGCATAAAGATGCAATCTCCGTGCTTAATTCACACACAATGTGGTTCTCCCTGACCTGCGCGGTATTAAAGCCAGCGCACTCTATGAAAATATGACTGTTTGGTGCACAGTTGAAAGCAGATGTTCCGATTTATTTGCGTGGTATGCTACCCTGCGCGGCGCTAACCTACGTCACGTTACGTTATGCCACACGGCTTAACCCAGGTTGAGTAGATTTAAGAATGAGGGCTGTGGTGTCTAGGTACTGTCTAGAGCTTTGAGTACCTTCATTGCCATGCTAAGCTGATGTTTCTTCTTGGTTTGAGCCCTCTATTCCTTCCATCCATCCATCCATCCATCCATCCATCTAGGAACTTCTGTTGTCCAAATAGGGACCATTGAAGCCAATGGAAAAGAAACATAATTAGGCATTAATAACCTTAGGGCAGTTAAACTTGTCATGGTTGTAAGTGCCAATTAAGCTGGTTTCAGTATTTTAAAACCTGTTTAGGAACTTGGATTTTGACCTGCAAGACACTCTCGACCAGAGGTACCAAAAATTAAGTGGGAGAGAGGGGGAATACTACTGTGTAAATCCATGACAAAGGCAAGATGGGCCAAATGCTACCCTTGCACTACGTTTTTTAGTACAAATGTGGTGAGCAGAATAGTATATCAGAACATCGTGGACCATGAGATACAACCGCAAAAGACCACATCATGTTCTTGTCCTTCGACCAAATAACATCAGCAGGTTTTTGCTAGTTTCAGGTGGCCTGTTCAATGTAGCTTGTGTAACCAAAAAATGTTAAAACAAGTTGATAATTTTTTTTCTGCTTAATTAATTTCTCTATTGCTTTTCCCATCTATTTACCAATGTTTTTGGAAACATCTTTCCATTATAATATTTAGAAATAAATAGCAAAATCGTTGAATGTTTTTGCATATTTGTACCCAACAGTAGAGATTACTACACACTCATGATTCCTGGGTCTGTATTACAGCCTGAAATAAAGAGAGAATCTGCAGTTTTGACATGACAGAATGGGAGTCTCTTCTGGGTGGGTCTGTGTGTCCAATGTCTGAATTGCACGAGCACTATCGTGACTCTCATTTCATCATCATTAAGCATCAGAAAGCGAAGCCTTCACTGGTACACAGTCATCCAGAGCGCGAGTTGTCTCTCGGTGCACGCTCATTTGCATACCGTAATGAATCTCCGTTAAAGGAAGACGAGAAGGGTTAAGGTGTCATTATCTTCATGTTTTAATTTGGTAGGAGGGAATTTTTTCGAGGCGTTTTTCGAAGCAACAGTTTCTAATTATAAATAATATCTCGGGGGAGGAGGCGGCTGAGATATGCTTTGAGACTAAATTAAATATTTGCTCGTGAATTAAGTGCAGCTTGTCTGGATAGCTGGTCCTGGATTTTTTTTTTTCTCTTCTGGTTTTAATTCAGTTTTAATAGAAAACTGAGTTTGCATATCTCCAACATTATTCAAACTCATTGTTGTTTAATCTTTTTATGTGTTACATCATTATGCGTAGAGCTAAGGGGTAGCTAGGGGTGACCAGTGGCACTCCGGTACGAAGCACAAGAAACTGAATGATAAATGGTATTTTTTTCATGAATTTAAAAAGTTCTCGTCCTCACTGTCTACTGGAATGGATTGTCAAGTGTGTGTCCAGGACATCTGCCCAGCTAGAAGACATACTGGAATTATCCATTTCCTTACTAGCCATCGTGAGCTAATGATATTGGATTTGAAAATGTATAAAGTTTTATGTTAATTATGACCTTTTGATAGACGTGCTTTCTGTAACTTTCCTGATTGGGGCATCACATTATGTCATTATTAATTAATGTGGATTAGTAATTAGTATTACACTGGTTATTCCCACCTCAGTGCCTCACCTGGCCATGCTGTTTGTCTACAACCCCACACATCACCCTGACATGCTGATGTTACTGTATGTGTACGTCACTTATTCTGGATATTATTTTAATACCATCAAGTTTAAGGAGTTTTTTTTGTTTTTGGTCTTTTTTTTTTTTCTTTTTCTGAATCGTGCGTACAATATGACATTGTAAAGCTCCTACTGCCTCTTAGTGATGTGTCATTGGGATAATTTAGGAGGTCTGTGAATTACATCTGTGTAAGACTGCCAAAAACTGACAATCAGATGAAGTTTAATTGGTTCCGTTTGTCAGATTAATGTTTAATGGAATACGGTAAGTGATCACTGTAACAATCTGTGTTAAAGACAAAACCTGTAGAGTATTTAAATAAGTCCTTAAGTCAGGCAATTAAAGAAAGAAAGTGAGAAAAAAAGAAAGAAAGAAAGAAAGTGAGAAAGAAAGAAAGAAAGAAAGAAAGAAAGAAAGAAGACTTGTTGACACCCATGACACACTATGTTTAAGCCATTTTTCCACAATACAGAATATGATTCCAAACCAGTACATGACATTCTATTTGTTATTACTGAAGAGTTCACTACAAATTTTGAGAGAAATCATTGGCATAAAATACAATAATTAAAAAAATCAAACACAAATAAAGTTAAGGTTGTAAAGTACACCACAATAATTCCACATTGCTTGTGTGGCGGTGGAGCAAATCTGCAAAAGTGTCTCAATCCAAACCTTGCACACTAAACTACTACAAAGTGCACTCTAATAGATACTGCACTGCATACAGAAGTGTGCAGCAGGATCTTCTGTGGTCACAGGTACCCGAAACACAGTTATCCAGTTCGCTGTTAGGAGGTGAGAAATCAGAGCGGGTCTTGACAAGTCGTAGCACATTGTTAAGTCCAGTACGTAGGTACATCGCACAATCATGTAAAATACACCTAAACGTTACTGCTCCTGGCAGGGAGTAATGTCAGGGCGGTACGGGTACGATACGACAATACGGTTAGAGTTTCAGTGTAATGCAAAAAAAAAAAGACAAAAAGACAAAAAGTGGCGACATTTTACTTCTAGTTTTTTTATATTGTATATGAGTTCTAGCATTTTTTACTAGTTTTTTGGTGAATATTAATTGCTGGACTGATTGATGGATTAATAATTGCGAAATAAACGCTTTGAATGTACTGTACTTTTTGATACTGATCCAACTTCAGACTGATTCTAAATGCATGAAAATCTACTGTATAGCATGAACTGTTTTTTTTTTTTCTTCACTATTCTATTTATCAGGTTTGTCAAATAAATATCTACTTCATACAAGGATAAGTCAATAATGATCCGCACTCTGGCTGTAGAATTTATTTTAATGAACTTTTAGAAACAACAAATTTTCCTGCTTTTCAATACACTTCTTCCATCTGTCGACAAGCTACAGTAGTCTATTCGCTCATTAAAAACTGTTTTAGGCTGAGCTGTGAGCCACGAATGCACCGCTGCCTTCACTTCAGAAGTCTTTAAAAAAAAATAATCACTATTGAGAAAAAAGTGAATATGATTTTCTTAAAAGCTTTTAAACACAACATGAACTATTTAGCTGATAATAATGCAACAGAGCACTATTAATAATGCAACGTCTTTATATCCTCCACAGGAAGTATGAAACCGCGTCTTGCGCATTAAAATGTCACGGGTGGCATTTGAATGAAAAAAAAAATGAGATGGAGAGACAGACTGTATATTGACTCTTCAGTGTAAAGGTTGTGATCCTATCAGCGTCGTGAGTTCATTGTTTGCGTCACTTGAGTGTGTCTCTTTCCTCCAGGTAACCTTTAAAAGCGGTTCATGGTTTGTTCAGTTAATGGCTGTCATTACGGTTTAGTGAAAGGTCAACATGATAGGGATGATTACTTAATATCATTGACCTTTTCATGGTCAGGTGTGTAGTGTGCTGGACTTAAACTTAATTCCTATACCGTACGTTCAATGTACAACTGGAATATGGATGAATTATTGCAGATTATGCTGCATAAGGAATAAAACACCGGGACGTTTTTTTTATATAATTAGTAATTTATGACATCATACATTTTATTCTGTATAGATGTCCCTTATATTAAATATCAGCAAACCATATTTAAAGACAAATCATAGGACCACAATGATCACCGCTGGTCTTTAAAAATACATTTTAACATAACATAATTTTTTTTTCCCCCTCTGACCTGCAATTCTAACTTTGCATAAAGAGAATGTCAAATATTCTGTTATAATCATCAAACAATCGAACAAATTTTCACCAGAAATTCTTTGCAAAAAATATTCTCGGGAAAAAAAAAAAAAAAAACAGAAAAGTAAAGAAAGACAAACTGTTTCAAAAAATAGTCCGCAATCAAGTTGTCTGACATTTTGCCAGTACAAAATGCCTCTCTTTTCTGCATCTACTGTCACACCAGCTCATGCATTAGGCTTCATGTTTCAGCTCTGACCTTTTGTTTCCTGAATATAAGAGCAGGGGGTCATGGATTTGTCAGTGTGTGAGTAAGGACTGCCAGTGAACTTGTTCGTTTAATGAGCAGCTGAGGCTCGACAACACTGTGAGTTTATTATGGAGACGCACATCAAGCAAAGCTGCACAGACTGTACATGTGAACACAGTCGACACACACAAACAAACACACACACATGCACAAACAAGTTTGGACATTGTTGAGTTGTTTTCCTGGTGTTCTTGAACTAAATTAAACAGCTGTCCTGTTTGGCAGTAAAGTCTGGGGGCTAATCAACACAACAAGTCTGAATGAAACAGGATAGAATAAGTATATCCTAATTCACTGTGGTTCCCCTCTCTCTTTTGTTTTTGCTCAGGGAAACTAAATCTGCAACACCTGCATCCCACTTAGTAACATCTAAATCCTAACTCACAAACATCTGGATTAAAAAAAATAAACTTACATGACAGCTATATCTTTGCTCATTTTGCTCCTCAATATCAAGAACCTCATCTTGCACTATAGCCACCATGTTTTTAAACTGTGTTACAAGATGATGTAATGCTACAGTATCTGCCCTCTTTCACATACTTTAGGGCAACTCCGGTGGTTAACACTCTGGGTTACTGGGTTACTAATCGGAAGGTTGGGGGTCCGAGCCCCAGCACCGCCAAGTTGCCACTGTTGAGCCCTTGAGCAAGGCTCTTAACTCTATCTGCTCCAGGGGGCGCTGTATCCTGCCTGACCCCAGCTCTGACCCCAGCTTCCTAACTGGGATATGTGAAAATAATTGAGTATTATATTATATTATTATTATGAGCTCACAGATGCCTACGATTAGCAAATCTGATTAACAGAAAAGGAGAAAGAGAGTCACCACCCACCCGAAGAACTTACATACGTACTCAAAGAACACGGCTCATTTGCTGCCTGTCCATGTTTGTCTGTGGAATCATCAATTCAGTTTAATTCACCCACGCACTCAGTCTATACCACTTAATCCTGTATACAGGGTCACAGGGGGCCTAGAGCCTATGCCAGGAGACTTAGGGAACAAGGCAAGGTACACCCTGAGCAAGGTGCCAATCCATAGCAGAACACACTCACACCCTACAGGAGATTTGGGAACCCCAATTAAGCGCTTCTTTGGACTGTCTGAGGAAACCCACCAAGCACGGAGAGAGAGGAATCAAACCTGGCCTGGAAACGAACCCGGACCCTGGAGGTGCAAGGCGTCATTGCTAATCACTAGGGCACTGTGGCGCTCAGTTCAATTTAAATCAATTCAATTCAACTTCATTTGTTTAGTTCTCTGAGACACTAGATATTGCAGTCTTCCCAAACAGTCTTACAAAAATGAAATGAATAGGTTTACCTCATTTTTTCCCTAATGAGCAGGCCAGAAGCAACAGTACTGTATAGGGTCAAAATAGCAATTGAACTGTAAATCAGGAAATCTGTTTAGGTAGGATAAAGTCCACTTTTGTGAGGTTACCAACTGTTCACTTCATTTATTCATTCTCCTGTCTCAGGTGACTGTCTCTGCCACTAGAGCCTACCACAGAAGACTTCAGGGCACAAGGCAGAGGGTACACCTCGGACAGGTTGCCTATCAAAGGGTGAACACACACGGAGTAAAACCCATCAAGCACAGGGAGAACAAACTCCATGCACACAGAGACAGGAATCGAACCCAGACTCTAAAGGTGCAAGGCCACAGGGCTATTCATTAAACCACAGTGCCACCCTACAGTATGTAGAAATTTTTGGCATTAAATGCTGTCCAAACTCCATCTTGCAGGGTTTTTAATGGAAACGTTCCTCAGTAGTTGTGTGTATCTTCAAGAAACCAACTGAGGACCATCTCCAGGAAGAGGCAGGTGTCTCCAAGGGATAAGAAGTAGGGCATCAGGGTGGAACTGGCATGGGTAACACAGGAGTGCCATGTGTAGGTTACGCTGTCCCGTAATGGATAAAGGTCAATGTACTGTATATTTAGTGCAGGGACTTCATCAGGACGAGCTACGGCAGGATAACTTAAAGGAAGAGACAGAAGCAAATATACTGTAGACATGAGGGCTCCCCGGGGACTCCCTTCACCCATCAACACATCTGAGGAAATTCATAAGATCAGGAGAAGGCAGCATCCAATTATACAAAACTTCACCAAACTTCTCCCAGGAACCCTCCAGATCGACACCTTTCAGTTGTTGTTGTTGTTGTTGAACCTTCCCCGAACATTTAATGTGATTTACCTCATCTACCATAAAAAAAGGATTGCTAAGAGTTGAACATATTTTTCTGTTTCACAGCAAAGAGAGCCACAAACTGAAGCACTCGACTGTGTAAGTATCTAACATAAAAACGTGTGAGCCGGATCAACATCCTCTTTCAGAAATGTACTGTAGAAAATCCTGAAGTGTAAAAATGTTCTGTTGCTCCACCGAGGCTGAGGTGTGTGTGTGTGTGTGTGTGTGTGTGTGTGTGGAGGCTGGATGTCTCCCAAAAAGCTTCTCCGATGTCCTTCACAACAGATGTTCTGGACTTTTCGAAGCCAACGCATGGAGGAAAAATAAAAAGCAGCCTGTTTACCTGAAACAAAGAAGACTGTTAAACCGATAAAGTAAGTGATAAAATGTTGATTCCTCCAACGTGTTTTGCATTCAAATGAAACGACACACCAAAATTAACCTTGGTAATATTTCAGAGCCTTTTCTTTCATACAGCTAGACGAGCTCAATGAAATACATACATAACACAACGATAATCGTGTAAGAGTAAACCGACTCTAAACCCAGAATTGCACTTTATTTGTATCATCATGATTAACTAATTATGTTATAAAAAAACAAAACTGAATGACATTGTTACAGCACATTATTGAAAAAATTGATTTTCCTGTGGATTGTGAAGCATGTCTGATGATGCAGTGTGTTCCTTGTAAACACCAACACTATGAGCTTGAGCATAAAGCATGGCTCAAGGAAAACACATTACATTTATGAAATGAATTCCATTTGTGTAATCAGAAATTGCTATTTTTTCTCATTATTTTGGAAAAATATGCATCAGAAGTTCAGTGCACGGGTCTCAGCTCACAGTTCATTGTTTAGTTTATTTGCCTTATATGAGTTATAGGACGATGACATTATTTACTTTGCATCAAAAATCTGGAAGAACAGTGGTAGGGGTAGCAAATCCTGCATTTAAGTAAAAGTACCGATATTCTATGTAAAATCTTTCTCAAGTAAAAGTAGAGGCCATCCATTTACAATCCTACTTGAGCAAAAGGCCCAAAAATACTCACCTTTAAACTTACATTAGGATAAAATTCACTGAGCCTGTATTAGCTTACTGTAGTCTTAAAGTCATAGTAAAGGAGACTCTCTCTCTCTCTCTCTTTCTCTCTTTCTTCTTTTTGAACTTTTAAAGCAGTTCAAAGACCGGCTACATGATTAAGGAAAAAGTGACATTTATAGCCCGTGTGGAGTGATATTCCCTCTTCAAATACTACACATCATGCAGAAATTTAGTGGAGTATAAAGTACAGATATAATAATAATAATAATAATAATAATAATAATAGATTTCATTTATATAGGCACCTTTCTGGTCACCCGAGGTCGCCTTCCAGATCAAACTAAAGATAACTGAAACAATAAAACAAGATTACATTGAGTAATAAGTGTTTAAAACAAAATTAAATGAAAAGAGACAGATTTAAGAACAGATTTAAATAGATTTAAAAGGAGGTTTAAACGGAGATTTGAGTGCGCTTATCATATAGTATAAGCGAAATGAATTTGATTGGCCTTACAAATGTTTTTAGGAAGAGAATTTCAGAGGTGAGGAGCAGTACATCAAGGCTCTAGAGCCCATGGTGGTCAGGCGGGCAGGGGATGTAACAGGGAGCCTTGAGGAAGAAAAGCAAAGAGTGCGAGAGGGGGTGTAAGTTCATTTTTAAGTTAAGCAAAGCACTTATTTGTAACATATACATTATTGCACGGTAGAATTCTTTCTTCGCATATCTCAGCGTAACTGGGGTCAGAGCGCAGGGTCGGCGCCTCTGGAGCAGATAGAGTTAAGGGCCTTGCTCAAGGGCCCAACAGTGGCAACCTGGTGGAGCCGGGGCTCGAACCTCCAACCTTCTGATTAATAACTCGGTGCCTTAGCCCTCTGAGCTACCACTGCCCCTGTAGAGTTGAATGTTAGATATGTCCTGTAGGATGCAGTTGAGTAAACTTTAAAAAGTATCCAATAATAGGTAAAATAAGTAATTAAGTACAGTAACAAAGTAAACCTCTGGGAATCAGAGCACGGGGACAGCCACGATACAGCAACCCTGGAGCAGAGACAGTACCATAGTCAAGAGCCCAACAGTGGTAGTTTGACCGTCTTGGGGTTTAAAACACCAACATTCTGGCCAGTAACCCAGAGCCTTACATATTTGTGCCACCCCTGCTTAGGTTCTTTGCACTTTCTAGCTCGCTAGTGGATGACATCATGTTATGCTGGAACATGTTATGCTGCTGCATTTTTACAAACTTATAACAAAGGTAAGTGCTATCTGCATAAATAAGCTTGTCCTTGACAGTATAACACAAACTGTACTTGTTGTGTGCAAGTTGTTTTTATATTACTCATATTTCAAATTGCTTTATTTAATACTCTGTGGTTCATGAGTGGGTAAAAAGGTAGAAGGAAGAGGTGGGCTGGTGATTGTGTTAGGACACCATGACAATTACCGGCCATACGAGGTGTCACACGATACTTGGTGAAAGCTTGGTGTCCTGCTGGCAGAGCGCTTTTGCAGCTGCTCCACGGGAAATCTCCGCACTAACATATGGTCAACAGACTGTGGAGCCTACACACAGGTTTCTGTCTGGCTATCCGACTCGCAGCAGGCTCATGAATACGGCATGGGGTTCAGTCATGTGGTGAAGTGATTACATCTCCAACATGGTCTCACAGGAAACCTCGCTCATTGCATTATGAATCGTCATGTCTTACTCAAATATGAATTTTGCATGAGGCTGTTTTTATAACCTCACATGTCATTTTTTTTTAGATCTGAAATTGATATCCACATGCAAACAAAGGATGAGGATGACTTCTTCCACTTCTGAAGGTGAATTCCATTCATTCAAGCTGTCATGTGAGCTTTGCTTTAACAAGCTGTAGAATGGAAAAGGCTAAGGATTTTGTCTGAAGGTTAATATCGATCTCATTGGCAGGGCCGAGACACTCGTGTGATCTTTACGACAGTTCAAGATGACATCAGTTGGATTTACTCTCAAACCAATCCATCCTGCAAAGTGATCAAATGAAATACAAATTCTTCAGCTAGCTGACTGTTAACCTAAAGCTCCAGCACTCTGCATGGCGTACATATTTAAGATGCGCTCGGGCAATAGGAGACTACGGTAAGAGCTGTGGGGTCATCTGGAGACACCAACATGTCTGAATGGTAAAGGATACCAGGATTTTAATTGTGGAAAAGCTCTAACCGTAAAGCCCTCATTCAGCTGGTAAATACTTTTCCTTTCTTTTTCACTCCATAAACAAGTGGTTGGGAAGTGGAAAAGTATGAAGGACCTCAATAACGCAACAAAGATCCATATTTCCTTCTGACAAGCTGTGTTTTTTGGAGTGAGACATGCCATACATTACCATTCAGAAATAAAAGAAATTAAGTAAAGAATATTAGCAAAACTACTTTTCAAAGGTATGTTTTAGATTCTGTGATCTTAAGTAATATGTACATAATCCCCTAAAACACCAGGTCTGTTTTCAGAAGAGCTCTAACATTTTTAAATTGCTTCTGCACAGGATTTTGCTTATTTATACCACTTTTTTGGGCAGCACGGTGGTGTAGTGGTTAATATTATCGCCTTGCACCTCCAGGGTCTGGATTCAATTCCTGTCCATGTTCTCCGCTTGCTTGGTGGGTTTTCTCGGGGTACTCTGGTTTCCTTCAACCATCCAAAAACCTGCAGTTTAGGCTGATTATTGTTAGTGTTCCCAAATTGCCCATTGTGTATGAATCCTGCAATGGATTGGCACCCTGTCCAGGGCGTACCCTGCCTTGTGCTCTATGTCTTAAGGGATGTCCAGGCTCCCCGTGATCCTGTACTGTATACAGGGTTAAAAAGCATAGACAAGGAGTGAATGTGTGATCCCACCCTTTTTTATGTCTGTTCTTGTTTATGATAGTAGAAATGTTGCCTAACATCTGTTTTCTTAAATTAATTTGGCTAGAAATTGTTGATTTTGAGGTTCTCCTTGGTGACGATGTTGAGGTTCTCCTTGGGAGTGACAAGGATGGATAGGATCAAGAATGAGTTCATCAGAGGGACAACCCATGTTGGATGTTTTGGAGATAACGTCAGAGAGGCCAGATTAAGGTGGTTTGGACATGTTCAGAGGAGAGATGGTGAATATATTGGTAGAAGGATGCTGAGGTTGGAACTGCCAGGCAGGAGGTCTAAAGGAAGACCAAAGAGGAGATTTATGGATGCAGTGAGAGAGGACATGAAGATAGTTGGTGTGAGAGAAGAAGATGCAGAGGATAGGGTTAGATGATTCGCTGTGGTGACCCCTAAAAGGGAACAGCTGAATGACAAAGAAGAAGAAGAATATGGCTATAAATTCTATTTCTATCAACAGCTATAGTTGTTGTTAGATAATGAGTTATGTCTTACAGCTGTTAAACTGTTACTGTAAATATACAGTCTATATGTTATGTTTAATCAAACATTTTCATTTGTTTATGTTCATAGAGTAGAACATTTTTTAGTTTTTTCTCTACTAAACATTTTGTTTTAAGCCCGAGCCAGCATCAACACTATCCCAGACATTTTTTTTGCATTAGTAATTCTAATAGATCATCTATCATCTTCAATTACATCACATTAGACACATCAAAGAGCTTAAAAATACAAAACCCCTCAGATCCAAACCACGGCAATGTCAACTTTTAAACACATCAGGCTTTAGCTGTCCTGTAACTCGCGGTGCCCATCAACACAGCTGGGGCTTAATGCTTCGCTCACAGAGCTGCATTCAACTTGCAGGGAATTTGGACTCTCTGCCAGCACTCCAGTTTTAATTAGACCTAACGAGCTATATTAGCCTAATTAGCTATGCTTAGACATGACTCTTCATGAGCTCCTTTGTTGATCAATGGGCTGAAGACAAGTGATTACATGCACTTTGAGGCAAAAGAGGCTGACGACACTTTTTCACAAAGCTTTGCTTTCCGACGCAACACAGCATCAGGCCTCAGCAAACGGAAAAACTGCCAGAGATTTTTTAATTGATTCAAGCTAGAATTACACCAGGACGTTTTGTAGAGGGTCTTTAAAATGATAGTGTTTTTGTTTTATATATTCTCTTTTTAATTTTATAGCTCTATCATTGTACAGCTCTGTCTATAGCCAGTTCCGGGTAGGTACCTCTTCTGGCATGACTCCACAAGACATGTGGGAGGTGGTACTTTGGTGTCTGGTACCAGGATGTCGGCAGCGGATCTTTTGGATGCTTTTGTTTGCAGGGTGGTTCCCCCAGTTGTTTGTCTGGCGCATCCCATAGTGCTCGATTGGATTGGGATCTGAAGAGCTTGGAGACAGTATTGGCAGCCTTGGGCTGTTTGCTTTCTGGTCCTCATGCGCAGTGGGCTGTGGTTGCACTGTTTTTTTTCTGCTGCTTTTCCATCATGGCCAAGCTTTGACCAAATCTTTTCATTAGTTGGAGCTGAATTGGCTTTTCTGTGGAATTGGACTAGACAGGAATACCTTCGGTCCACACAGACATAGATCAGCCTTAGGTGCCTTTGATCCTGGCATTAGTTTACTGGTGTGTAGGTAGTGATCACAGTTTTTCCTCGTCTTGATGCTTATAATGTATAGCTCTGGAATTACAAAAGAGACCAATGCAAATGTTTTTTAAGCACCATTACTACAAGTATGGCAACCATTAAACCTCCAAAGTCTGTTGAAGCACACCTCATTCTGTTTTGTGGGGTATTAATTGGGTGATTACTTGAATCAAAGCATTTTTACTTTCCATCACTTTCCTGCCACCAATCCCCACTCTACCTTCTGTCAACAGCTGGATTGCAAAAAAAAAAAAAAAAGTGCTAGTAGTACCTTAGAAGGTTTTGAGAAGGTTCAATCTAAAAGGTTTTGAGAAAGGAAAAAAAGGGTTCAATCTTGGCTTTACTGGAAAAGGTATACTGTAAGCATCAGGTTGCTTCCATCCTTAAAATTTCAAAAACAACAGTACAAGGTCAACAGCAACAGTACAAGGTCAAGCAGCAAACACTGGGGGCAACAAAGCTACAGACTGGGAGAGGGCAAAAACCAATTTCTACTGACAGGGGTGACTGCAAACTTATTCAAGTGTCACTCAACAACTGAAAGATGACATCAAGTGACCTTCAAACATTGTGGTGAACTGAAACTAGGGTGAAATGCGTAATGAGCATTGTTAAAAAAATCTCCTAGAAATAGGGAAACAAAGAAAATCTAGACTGAGGTCTGCAAAAAAATTGAACCATAGAGAACTGGAGTAAGATCATCTCCTTTGTTAGACAGAGACCAGGAGAAGCCTACAGGTCACACTGTCTTACACTAACTATTAAACGTAGAGGAGGATCTGTGATGAGATTCAGCAAGACTGGAATCAGGCAGATTTGACTTTGTGAAGGTCACACAAATCAAGCCAGGTACATGTTTATCCTGGAAAAAATAAAAATAAAAAAATTTGTTTTAATTCTTCTCTGACTGTGTCCCCCAAATTTTAAAGGCATGGTTTTTCCAGCAGCATAGTGCTCCATGACACACAGCCAGGTCAATTAAGGTGTGGATGGAGGATGCCACATCAGGACCCTGTCATGGCCAGCCCAAGCTCCAGCTCTGTACCTCATTGAAAACCTCTGGAATGAGATCAAGAGGAAGATGGATGGTCACAAGCCATCAAACCCAACTGAGCTGCCAAGAGTGTTATAAAGCCACCCAACGGCAATGTGAAAGGCTGGTGGAGAGCATGCCAAGATGCATGAAAGCTGTGACTGCAAATCAGGGTTAGTCCACCAAATACTGATTTCTGAACATCACTTCGTTAAAAAAAATAAAAAATTACACCATGTAGTTTAAAACAAATATGAACGATACAACCAGCCCCACACATTGGATTACTAGTAAGGGTCTGTAACTTGATCAAAATACTTACTGTAGCGTTATCTCTCAAAAATAGATATTAATGTCAATAAAATGCCATCAGAAAGACAAGTCCTTGCATCATGGTATTCAAACAAGACAGTCTTAGTCATTTTGTCAGAGTAACAGTGTACTCTGTAAGTATTTCATGGTTTAAACTCCATCTAAGGATTGATTTGATGACAATAATTGAAAATGCACAAAGCTGCACCTTTTCTGTATGACATGCACCAAACACAATGGTACAAATTACACATTACTGTATGCGGGTGGCTGATTAGAAGTGATTGGGCAGGATTCACTTTTCCACTTTTTTACTGTTACCACTGTAGTTTAATAGAGTATGTTATTGTGATGCAGAAAAGAAAAAGACATCTGTTTCAGACCAAACTTATGATTATACACATGGAAAACGCCACCACTGTACAGTATATGTGTACAGTATGGCGAACCACAGTGCAGTGTAATTCAGATGCCACATTTCCAGGCCAAAAAAAAAAAAAAAATGCCGCATTTGTGGCAGGCAGGTATTTTAGAGAACTGATTGATTATTGGTTGATGCTTCCAACTTTCCTCGGCATTAGTGAACGTCAAGATTCACCTGCGAGCAGCTCATCAATCCTGGACGTATTTACAGACACTGTCTAGTAGAAGTGTATAGAAAATCTGCTCGATGGATCACAACAACTGGATCAACCATTTTGCATGTAATGACTTATGGAATAAAATAATACCCTGATGTTTTTTAGGGGGAAAGAGAGGGGGGGGGGGGGGTGAGTCTATTCAACAGGCAGATACTATAATACATTTTGTTCAACACGACTTAATCAATTGAACAGCAGAAAGTTGCAGAAACAGCGAATTGTACCAAGGGAAGTGAGGAAAACTGTAATGATTACTGTGAGTAATCTGTTTTTTTTTTTTTTTTTTTTTTGGTTAAAAATAAATGTTTCTTTATTATTCATTATTATCCTATTTTCTATCCTGTTTATCCTTTTTCCATTCTGTTGTTTAAAAAAAAAAAACAGATAGCAATCAATTTGCAAGTACTAATAAAAATCAGTCCTCAATAATCTGTTAAACAACATGTCACTGTGGAGAGTGTTTTGCCAATCAAAATACAAAATGAAATGCAAACGAAATGAAAATTAAATGTGGAATAACATCAGAAGAGATTTATTAAATTATTGGAGATGATTTGCAACTGTGTTGTGGTTCCTGAGCGCGCGACGAACTCGCAGGAGAACAGCAACTCAGAGAAAATGACATTCTTTACCACCCAGCTGCAGGGATGTAGTCAGATTACACACACACACACACACACACACACACACACACACACACACACACACACACACACACTTTCCCTTACCCATACCTCATTTCTATTAGTAGAGCTGTGACAATATGTTTGTGTGTGTGTGTGTTTGTGTGTGTGCGTGTGTGTGTGTGTGTGTGTGTTTGTGTGGCACATAAAGGACTTAACCCCATGCTGTGTGACATGCTGCAAATCCCACACGTGACTCCACAGGCTGGCCTATTGACATACAGATAAGACAAGCAGGAAAAGGTTATTATTCTACTAAAAAATATATGGGCAGCACGGTTGCATCACACCTGCAGGGTCGGGGTTCTATTCCCACCTCAGATCTAAGTGTGCTGTGTTTGCATGTTCTCCCCGTGCTTGGTGGGGTCTCTCCAGGTACTCAGGTTTGCTCTCACAGTCCAAAGACATTCAGGATTCAGAATGACGCTTTATCATGTATTCAGGGTCGCGGGGGGCCTGGAGCCCATCTTTGGAAACGCCAATTAGCCTAATCTGCATGTGGGAGGAAACCAGAGTACCCGGAGGAAACCCACAAAGCTCATGGAGAACATGCAAACTCCATGCACACAGGCGAGATTCAAACCTGGCTGGGAATCGAACCCAGACCCTGGAGGTTCGAGGTGGAGTGTATCGACTCCAGAACATAATGCAATAAAGAAGAGAACCTGTTACCTTCGTCATACCTGGGTTCTTCATTACACTATACTGATTTTAAAGGAAGAAAAAGAAAAACAGAAACCTCAGCTCATTTAAAGCTGTCAATGTTTGAAATCCAACTTATCCACTGCATTTGTGCCTTTATTTGTGTTGCAGTGTGTTTAATTTTTCACACTTGTTCCTGTTTAGCTCCCCAAACCTCCACAGGATATTATTCTATTATAGTTATTATACAGTTGAATATTACTGTTATTATGACGGGGGCTGATTGTTGACTCATCTAAGTGACTGAATCGCACAGGTATATTTTTCTACAAATCAAATGCAGTAAATATAGAGTTTCAGAATCTCTTAAGAGTTTTTATGTTGTCCTTTTGTTGTCATTTTTTTTTAAAAACCCTTGGATATTGCAAATGATTACAAATTATGGAAGATAGTAGAACATTTATTGAAAGGTAAGGTCACTTGGCTATCCAATTACTCTCTCAATGATCCATGGAGTCTTTTTACCTGAGAGTGCTACAAACTCTACATTATTGCTGCTTTATAAGCCTTTTACAAAGTAGGAACAGTTTTGGACAAAAAATCACTTAAACGTTCAACAAACCCTTTAAAAAAATATCTTAGAATTTCCAAGTAACCTGTAATGAAACCTTGAAAGTCTCTTTTTTTGGTCCCATTAAGAATATTTCTTTTTACTGGATTATCTTGTGGCACAAACTCTAAATTATCTCTGATTATGATTGTTTTTAAAGTGGAAGCATTTTTAGACGCTAAGAACTCTTGGTTATACCTCTCCAAATTGTGCCGTGAATACGCTCAGGGGAAGAATCAACTGTGCATGTGTCTAGTACACAATGCTGATTATCAGTGTTTTTTTTTTTTTTTTTTTTTTCAAAGCAAAGTGCTTTTGGGACCCATCCCAAAAAAAAAACATATATGTAACTTAGTAAGTGTGTGGTATGATTTAAGAATTGTCAGGATTAGACCCATTTATGGACAGTACAAACCTTTAATTGTTCAATTAATCTATAAAGAGCACTTGAATAACCCCTTGCACTGGGTTCCACACACTGAGTAGTGCCCTTGATCAGGGGTTAGAGAGGGATTTGGGATTCAGCCTTTGTGTTAGAAGCTAGTTAGCTTTGTAGCTCACGTTAACCGTAAACAGAACGACACGGACGGTTCAGAGGCGATTCAGAAGGACTTAGAAGTGATTAGTGCAGAGACGGCGTGTTGTTTAAGACGCCATAACGTTATCAGATGTGTGTTCTTACTGAAAGTGCTTCTGTGACTGGGTGTGAATGTGGGTTCAGTCAGACAGCTGCTCTCTCCTCAGTACTGCGGACCGTACAGACCTACTCTCACCCACGCTGAGACACACAGTTAGTGTCATTAACCACTGGACAACACCTGGGACGCTGAGTAAAACATAAATGTCACAGTGCTGTTATGCTCTATATCCGCACTCACAGAATGCCTCTTGTCCAAGGGACTGTAATTTATCCATCTTTCAGCTTTACATATTAATTGTATGTTCCAAAGCTGTAAACGATTAAAATTATGAGCTTTTCTGTTTTTGATTAACCCTTTAACAGATTAGGAACACCATTTTAGACATTAAGCACATGTGTGGTAAAGCCATTAACATTTGCATATTGGTAATTGTAAATGTTTTTCAAATTAAAATGTTGATTTTTTTATGCTATAAACACTAATCTATTAAACCTTGAAAAATTATTATAGTTTCTATTGTTTTATTTATAATGTATCTATACTGAATCCAAATAACTTCAAATTATTACTTGGTTAAACGATTTTCGAAAGTGGAACAATTTTTAAAAACGCTTAAAAATTGTACAGACCCATAAAGATCTTTTTTTTATGTGTGTGTTAATTACTTCGATACGTACTTGGCACAAACTTTAAACTATTGCTTATTATTTTTCTTGTCATTTAGTTTAACATTTAGCTCCTCAGTATTTTTTAAAGTTTTATAATAAAGGCTTCCTAAAGTATTCTTACATTAGCGTGTATGGGATAGTTATGGGTTTCTAGCTGTACCTCTACAGAATGTTGAAGCTGTAGGAATCTACCGGTGGAAGTACATCATTAATCAATAAGAGTTCTAAAAGTAATGTTTGATTTATGTTACAGTCACTTTCTCATGGGGAAGTATAAACCTCACAACGCTGAAGCAAACGTGTTGACATTGCTTATAAAGGATAACAGAAACTATTAAATGAATCGAATTTCTCAGGAAAGGTCAGGATATCAGGACGAAGTGGTGATGGAGTATTTGGCATTTTAAATGTATTTTGAAAACCCAAAGAAACATATTTAAAAACAATATTCTCATTTTCACAGGTTTTCCTTTTGGTCTTAAATGATTATCAGGTATAAGTTCATAGTTTTAAGTATAGGGTTAGGAAAAACAGAAAGAAATCAAATTGAGCTTGTCAGTCATTATTAAAAAAACAAACAAACAAACAAACAAACAAAAAAAAACCATTTCACCATGATTTTTAAAAAATTCAATGCTATATTTATTTAGCATTAAAGAATGACATATTATCTTATTATTATTATTATTATATATCTTATATACTTTATATATATTAATAATATATCTTATTATATTATCTTATTATATCTTAATATTAAAGAATGACATATTAATCTTTTCTATGCATTTAAATGTCAGATTTTTTTTATTTTTTTATTTGTTGCTGTTATAATTTATTTTTAGTTAATAATTTGGTTCTAAATTGTCCTGTCAGTTAAAAATCACAACATCAGAATTTTACTAAAATAAAGAGATATTAGAGCATTTCCTTTACACTATTCATACATTTCCAGCTTGTGAACATGTGACTTCTGGAGTGTTTCAAATAATTCATAGGAGTGAACGTGTTAGGTAACAGGGTTGAGTGAATGACCTAAATCATTCATGAATCACAGAGGAAAAGGTTTTAAGCGGGGGACATGAAGTGAATTCAGACATGTACAGTATGCAAAAAAAACAAAAACACAATTTTGGAAGTGTTAGTAAAAGGTAAATTGTAGTTGTAGTCTTATTTCATCTCTTTAAAATGTCATTAGGATTTACTTTTCCTACAGATTTGTAAATGTTGCGCAAAAGTATTGGGAAGAACAGGACAATCAGAGAAACTGTATTTCAGAACCATTGTTGAGAACTTCCACCTAACTCGTTTAATAAATCACATTGTTGGGCTGAAGCTCAAAGTCGGAGCATGACTTTTAACCTGGGATTTACAAAAACTTGACTGCTTTCATAAATCTTTGTATCTCAGTGATTTCATTCTGCCTCCGGAGAACAGACTGCACATATACTCGTCTAATAAAAAAAAAGTTGCACTCTCTATCATTTCACTGGGAAACTTTTACCTTTGATTATTCTTCACATTCACCATGACATTGTTTCAACATGCTTTTGCAACATTACAGCATTTATATTGTATTATGCTATACATATACTTTATGTCCAAGATCTTGTATTTATTGCAGAAAAAAAGTCTTCTCCAGCACATTCTAATAATAATAATAAGAAGAAGAAGAATAATGAGGCTAAGTTCAGGACTCTGTCGAACTCTGTGTAAATCAAACTCTGTGTAAATGATTCCTCGTGTTCACAGAAACACTCGCTCACACTCTGAGATCTGGAATATGCTCAGTGCCTTCAGGGAAAACAACTTCATAGATGTGATGACCTGGTGATTCAGTACATTCAGGTGGTCAGCTGACTTCATTTTATTGCCCCATAACGTTGCTGAGTCTAGACCTGAGTAACTGATCAACCCCAGATCATAACACTGTCTCCAGAGGCTTGTACAGTGTACACTATGCATGATGGGAGCATCGCTTCATGTCCTTCCCTTCTCACCCTGACACGCCCATCACTCTGGGATAGGATCAGTCTGAACTCATCAGGTCACATGACCTTTTGCCATCACTCCAAAGTCCAGTCTTTATGCTTCTCTAACATACTGAAGGCTTTATTTTTATCTCACTAATAAGTGAGTTCTTATGGACACACAGCTGTTTAGTCTGAATCCTGTGACTTCTCATCATGTGTGTGTGTAGAAATGCTCTTACTTTCACTTTAATGTTTTTTTGCAGTTTAAGTTCATTTCAGTCTTAGCTCCTTGTTTTTTTTCCCCCCTAATGCAGCCCAATAATCCGAGAGTCATAATACAATGTAAAATCTTTGCGTGACCATGGTGTACAGCTATTAACTCCAGAAAGATCTTTGTGAATAATAAGAATAATAATAATCACTGCAGTATGATTAGAAGTAGGAGTGTATGGTTTTTATTTATAATTTATTTGCAAATCATAATCTGGATACCATCCTTGTATTGCCATTTACAATGTGGATAAAATAATAATAATAATAATAATAATAATAATTAATTAATTAATTAATTAATTAAAAGGAAGAGGATTTTCTTTAGGATCTTCAACTTGTTAACATGTGACTTAGAGAGGTTCAAACAATTCACAGGACAGAATGCGTTAGAAAACAAAGTTAAGTGAAAGAACGATATAATTTATGAATTATGGAAAACGATGTTTTAGGCAGGAGATGTGAAATAGATTCACACATTTATGAAAAAAATTATACAGTTGCAAAAGTGTTTTAATGATTCCATTTGTAGGTGAAGTGTAGCTGTAGTGGTCTGGGGCAAGTCATACATCTGAAATACACACACACACACACACACACACACACACACACACACACACACACACACACACACAAACGAACACACACACACACACACACACACACACACAAACACACACACACACACACACACACACACACACACACACACACACAGGTTGCTGTAAAGAAAATTTTCCCTGTGTTTAAACTGTCCTTTAGCTTTGGTTTAAAAACACGTTTGTAAATTTAATGTGAAATACATGATGCTAAAATCATCAGCTGGTCACATCGTCAAAATTTACATATTACAGGTTCATTCATATTCTCAGATATGAAAATCATTCAAACATCTATTCATTTTAACAACATAAAACAACATGTATTAAGCATTTAAACATATCACATTATATTCCATTAAATTTTTTGAGGAAGATAATAAAATGACAAATCTCACCTTTAACCATAATTAAAAAATTTACAATATTATCCATTTTAGATGTTTGAAAAAAAAAGAAAAAAATCTTAGCAATGAATTAGTGATTTTGGAACTTTTTGTTTTAATGGTTTTATTTATTTTTTACTATATTAGCCTTAACTCTCTTTCTTTCACACATCATAAAGGGTTCTTTTTCTTTTACTTTCTGACCAAATCCCTTTAATTGACATCCAAAATATATTAACATTTTATATATTGTAGCGTATTATCGCCGAAAAGAACGTTGGAGGGACGAGTGAGCTTAATTGCAGCCCAATGCAACGGCTGGAAGTACTTTATTTTGTACACAGCATGTATAGCATGAGCAGCAAATTCACACGAGAACCTACATCCAATTCAGCCTAAGCATGAACCGGAGCACATTCAACAGGTCACACACACACCATACAGTATACAAACATGGCCAAAGCCACTAACCCAAACACCCTTCCCCAACATGGTGAACACATAGAAACCCCTTCCGCAAGGCATGCTGGTCGTCAGCCGCCGCCCCGCCCACGCCACAATATTATGTTTTATGTTATACATGTAATACACAAAATGTTAGTTTGTGAAAAATAGAAGTGACCAATCTCGCTTCCCTTAGGTATTGATACTAAAATGCGTCTAGAAGCATAAGACACTAATCTTAAATAGATTTTTTGGTAAAATATTAAAGAAGCAAAAAATCTGTAGTGTCAGTAACCATGTCAACATTGCAATTTTTTTTATTTAACTTTTTTCACATCATTTTATGTCTTTTTATGTGAAATCAAAATTGGCCAAGTTTCATCTAAATGACAATTAAGTATAATTAAGTATAATTTACGGACACTACATTAAAGGACGTAAAATTCTATTTAGCAAATGTGTTTCTTTTCTGATAAAATATAAATGTGTATGTATATTAACAAAAAAACAAAACAAAATGAGCATGGATCAGAAGATAAAAATCATTAAGTATTATGAAAAATGGTGTTATACTGTATGATCCTATTTGAAAATTCACTTTTTCACCCATAGGTGACACACTTGATGGCACCAACACATGTATATTTTTTATATTCATTTAACAGCAATGAGGAAAATGTTAAATAACCACAATATGTAATGACTACAGCACTTTTAGGGGAATAATTAAGTGTAACAGCAATTCGCCAAAGCCCTGAACTCCTTTCATAACTGTTAAATAAACATCACTTTCCAGAACATATTGCTATATCGTCAATTAAACACAGTTAACCTGAATACAGAACTGAACATTGCTTTGGTATTAACATGTGTTATTAAGCAGCATTTTATAATGTACATTGACATTTTTTTTTAATATTCAGACACACAACATTAAACTCAACATGTTACCCAATTCTGTCTCAGATCTACTGGGATAGGCACAACAGAAAAATATAAAGCATGGTGAATGAGTTCAATGAATCATACGTAAACCATCTGCAATATAATAACAACAATTATCAAAAAAGACAACCAGTCAAAGAAACAAGAACTGTCACAGAAGGGATCAGCCGCCTTTGAACGTATTACATGACAAATTTAGTGTCATTATGATCTACCATCTGTCACTGTGAGACATTTTAAAGGACTTTTTAAACAGAATGTCAGAATGTGTGTACTGCGGAACGATCCACCAAGCAGGCTTGAATGATGTCAAACTCACACAACAGCTACGGACATGTTAGTGCTGATGTGAATGGATAAAAAAAACAAATCAGTTGTTAAAACACAACTCCAAATGATATGATTATGATGATATATGATGCTGAAATCACTATGAATTCATAAATCAGGACGAGCCACACAGCCAAAAAATTACACCTTAGCGAGTGAAAATATTTTTCTAATATTTATTATTTGTATAATTTATAAAGTAAGATTACAACAAACCACGTCTAAGATTATTAAGCTAATTTCTAGACAGATGTTACTTAAATTGGGGTCTGGATAGCTCTCAGTAATCTACTCACAGTGCCGGGATATAATATTTATTTATTTATTTATTTATTTATTTATGTAGACGGACTACAAACAAATAAACATGTTTACAGCCTAGTGCAAAAAAAAAAATGCTTTTAGTCTCAGAAGCTAGATTTCCTATTAATGACAACTGAATGGTGGCAGCACGGTGGTGTAGTAGTTAGCACAGTCGCCTTGCACTTCCAGGATTCAGTTCGATTCCCGGCCAGGCTCGATTCCCATCTCTGTGTGCATGGAGTTTGCATGTTCTCCCCGTGCTTGGTGGGTTTCCCTTTGGGTCATCCAATTTCCTCCCTTTGTCTAAAGTCCTGCAGGTTAGGCTAATTGTCTTTCTCAAATTACCTGTAGTGTGTGTGAGCCCTGTGATGGATTAACACCCTGTTGAGGGTGTACCCCGCCTCGTGCCCTAAGCCTCTTGGGATAGGCTCCAGGCCCCAACCACCCCTCCTTGTTGTAGTTTAACTCACTATAAAGTAATGTGGGAGCTGACATGGGACGATGTGTAGGGTACGAATGAAGGTGTTCAATAAAATGCACATTAGCAAGTTATACATTTGCAATGTTTTAGCTAAGCTACTGTACGGCTAAGCTAGCTAGGCATGTTCCAACCAACAGCCAGGCTGCGTTTGCTCCATCTCTTTGCCCTGGGCCATAGCGTTTTGACACTCCCGGGCTCTTGCACTCCTCCTTACTCACCCCGTCTTTATGTGGCAGACACCACAGTGGCACCGAGACAGAAAGGCAAAACAGTCATTACTCCATTGTGCAAAAGTCATTAAGTTGATATCTCAGGTACTGATAATATGGAGCCATGAAGCGGATACCACGGCAAGTTACAATTTGGAAACCGTAGCGATTTGTAGCAGTCATGAAAGTGAGAGCTGATGTTATGTTTCTGTTTTACATCCCGGGACTAACAGAGGTTGAGAGTCGTGAGCCGGCAGCCTGAGCGGCACCAGCGCCATTACCTGTCCCGTCCACTGCTGTGACCTCAAACACGATCCTGATCTCTCCAAACTGCTCCACAGGCGCCTGAGAGGCTGACCCTGCTCGCTCATCCTGCAGAAGGAAACAAGCCAACAGCACAACAACCGCAATTCAATTACGAGCAAAGTTTTAAAGGTACCGCTAACCCAGTTTATTCAACAAAACACTGTTTGTGGGTGTTTACGAGGGCTTTCTTAATATATATGCAAATGCCTTCATAAAAGCACAGATTCCAATATTTTTAAACGTGTGATGCTAAAAACAGATTAGGCATGGGCTTTATGATTATAAGTCGTGTGCACAAGACGTCAGTGACAGCGGGAGATTGAAGGACTTGATGTGCAGTTCGGGTACTCGAGTACAGCTTTGCAGAGCTAAGAATTACATAAATAGAAGATAAAAGTGGGGGAGGAGAGAGGGAAGATGAGGGAAAGAGTTTATTTATGAATACAATATATATGCAAAATATTCAGAGTACTGTATATTAGTATGTATAATACGTATACTTACAGTAGTTAGGTATGGTAGTCAGGTAAAGTCCAGATCCTGAGGCTGAAGTCTGGACAGTAAAGGTAATACTATAAATAGTAGCCATGTGCAGGTTTACTGTTTGACCAACACTACATTAATATAAAAGAATATAAAGCATTAAAAAAAAAAAACATCAAATTAGATGTAGTAGTGTGTGGTGCGCAATAAACATGACAGACTCAGGACTTAATCCCTGGCAGCACTAAAGTCGTAATATCGTTCTTAGAGATATGTGTAAGGAAGGGAAATTTTGCGTTATAATACTGTATATAGAGTTATTCATGTTGATGAATGTTGTAGTCTTTCACACAGATCTATTAACAGAATCTTCACCAAAAGTGTGATCTACTTCATATTGTTGCTGTATATAGGCATGTGCGCTACGCTAACGAGACCAACACACGATAAAATAATAAAATATTATGAAATAAAATGAAACATGAGATTATTAGAACAAACTACGTTCATCTTCAGTACTCTCTCTTTCTCTCTCTCTCTCTCTCTCTCTCTCTCTCTATATATATATATATATATATATATATATATATATATACCGATTGAATGTAAAGAAGTTAAACTCTCTTTTGCAGTTTTAAATGTGTTTCTAAGTCCGAGTCTTTATTGTTTTTCCCTCGAGGAAAATGAGCTAATAAACATTCTGTAATAATGTGGACTGATTGATCGTTGCGTAACTCTTCGATATTAACTGAAGTCCCCGCCCTTTTCTGCTTTTTATGTTACCGTTTTCTCGTATGTTTAAGACACGCTGATATGGCGTCCTTGTGGCGTCTTTTGCGAGAAATAAAGAATGTCTCGAATTTCTATTGTAATATTCAAAATGTGTTTGGACTGAAAGTAATGTTAGCATGTATCCGGCTAACGTCAGCTAACAGCGTTTATTTTTTGTTTTGTAGGGATTATGTGTTCCCCTGGTGACTTTTAGGTTTCCTTCAGGCAAGTAGGTAGACCGGCTACCTTGTTGTCAATGAGCATACTAATGTGTGTGTGTGTGTGTGTGTTTGTGTGTGTGTGTGTGTTATCAGATCCAGGCTGTATTCCTGAGACTCCAGATCCACAGAGACCTTGATAAAGCACTTTACTGAAGATGAATGATGCGTTATCCACCGACGGGTATTGAGTTTGGACTCAAATTAGACACATGCCCCTGAGCACTAATGCTAATCTCTTATGTTCATCTTATGAGCGTTTTCAGCGCTAATAAAATTTCCGGGTTGATCCTAACCGTGTGTGTCAGCATGCCCGCGAGGCCCGAAACTCGCCCGCGCCTTCGCGCCACATCACAGACGCTCGTCCTTTTCCCGATATTCGCCTCTCGCCGACTGATTCCCACTGCTCCTTTCTCCCTGCAGCTGTGAGGGATTCAGAGAGGTTTTTGCTTACAGCTAATTATCACTGCTGTTCAGTATGCGCAATATTAGCCTGTGCAATATGCTAGTGATCTGCCTGCTAGCTCTATTTCCATCGATGTCTTCAATTAGCCGTGACAGCTGGCTAGCATCACATGGTGACCTTTGTTTCTCGAGCAAGGGAAATTCTCTAACATGAAAACTTCAATGCACTCTGATTATAGAGACACTCTTTCTCTCTCTCTCTATGTTTATTTTTCTCTATGTAGATCAGTAGATTTCATCTAAAATCGCTTGCTTAAAAAGATTGTGGCAGCAGCGTTGCGGTTCAGCGCTGACTGTGAACAGGACAAGGAGTTGCAGAGAACAAGCACGGTAATGAATAAAGGTTTGCACCTCTGTTCGGTTAATGAAGTGTGTTTAGAGTTTGTTTGTCAAGACAATGTCTTTAGACCTGAAAGTTATAGAGTGTCAAGGCTTGCACAGTGAACAGCGTTGCGATATAAGCGCTGTGCCGTGTTTATTTATGCTCGTGTGAGTGAGTAAAGAAATAATAAAAGCTCATAAAAACTCAAACATCTCTTTCCACAGCCTTCATTATCATTCCTATCAGTGAAATCCCAGATGCCAGAGCAATTAACATGACTGAGCGGCGACAGCAGTTACCTTTTAACGCTTAAACGTTAATTAGGGCTGTAGTCAGGACTGGCATTCTAAAGCCTAGGACCAGGACTAGCTGAGATCGCATCAGTTCTTCAAATCTTCAAGGCAGCAAGATCAAGTCTAAATGTACTGAGCTGACAACCATTGAATAATTTTTGAAGCCTTTATCATGACTAGTTGGTTTAATTCATGCATTGTGTCAATGATAACATCATTTTCTACAAGAAGATTTTACTGCATGTCAGACTTTGATCTCATTTAAGACAGAGACAAGTCCAAGGACAAATGGCCGTAAGTTGAAGACAAGTCCAAGTCAATTTGTATCAGGAATGGGCTTATGATCATGATTATATAAAAAAAAAAGTATTGTATACCTTCGTAGATTGGACCAAGCCAGTTTAATGGGAATCTTCCCTAACAGCTCCAGGAACACAAGTGTTTGTAGACACAAGGGTTTGTTTTTATGTTTGCGTTACACTATTCCAATTTTGTTTTTCCAGTCTCCAGGGTTTAGAGTCAAATGTTAGAGTCAAGCAACACTTATTTCACTCCCTACTGACGCTGATCAAGAGGCTGTTCGCTTACTATTTTGTAGACTCAAGTGAAAAGCGTTCCATGTTTCAAGTCATATTTTCACTCAAGTCATTCGTTCATCTTCTAGTGCTTATCCAGTACAGGGGTAAGTCGCTGAGAGCCTGGAGCCTATCGCAGGAGACTGGATTGAGTGCACATTGTAGGGTATACCCTGGACAGGGTGCCAACACACTACACTACACACACTACAGGCAATTTGGGAACGCCATGTGATGAGTTCTACATGTCTTTGGACTGTGGAAGGAAACCAGAGAACCTGGTGGCAACCCACCAAGCACTGGGAGGACATGCAGAATCAACAAACTCAGACCAGAGGCAGGATTTAAACACTGATAACTACTACACCACTGTGCCTATTATGATTGTCAAATGCAATGTTTCAAAATAGCTGCATTTAGTTAAGCTAGCCTGCACTGAATTAATGGAATGTTGACATCCTATAAATCAATAGTTGAAGTTTTATCCAATGAACTTGGAGTTCATCCGAGTGCCAGGATATCCCGACTTATGGAACGACCCTGGGTTGTCCAATTAGAAATCAATTAATCGTTCCACAGGACCTAACAACAGGCTGTCTTTGGCTCGCGGCCCCAGCCAGCACCCCGTATCAAAAATATTCCAACGTCTTTGGGATAAACCCAATGAAACATCCATCTCAGTCTGTCCAAGTATAGCTGGTTCCTGATCCAATCAGCTAAACCATTGACAGAAATGCACATTATTGACCGTGACTGAAGATCTGCCCCACAATCTAGTCCTTGAGAAACCTGGAGAGTTTTTTTTTTTTTTTTTCACATGCTTATCAGCTCTGCCACGTAATTTTTTTCCCCGATGTTCCCTCCTCTGAAATACCTTGCTCATCCAGCCTGGCTGATGATGCCTGATCCAAGCCTTTCTTTTCATATCGCTGACTAGTGAATTATGCTACATATTCAGTCCAACAACATTTTAGGTCCCTGAGGAAGCTTAGGAAGTGTGGGCTGAGGACGCTTATCTTTCACTGAGGCTGAGAATGCTGAAGCAGTTAATTGACAGACAGAGTGCGAGAGCGAGAGAGAGAGAGAGAGAGAGAGAGAGAGAGAGGTAGAGAATAGGCGTGAAAGAGAAGGAGGGAGGGGATGTGCATGTGAGAGCGTGCATGAGATCTAGCGAGGGAGGGAGACAGAGAGAGAGAGAGAGAGAGAGAGAGAGAGGGAGAGAGAAACGCATTCACTCCGATCGCGCCCGTCTCCCGGCGTCTCACAGGAAAGGGAGAATTTGTACCGAACACCAGAAAGCAGACGAGGACGAGGACAACTGTGAGGATTATTTCCTGTAAAAACATCTCCTCTGCTTGTGGATACTGTGCATCCGTGGAGTGTGTATGTGTGTGTGTGTGTGTGTGTTCACCATCCTGAAGTTATACAGGATGCGAGCGGGGGATGAACAGAACGCGGCGCGGCAGGATCCTTTGAGGCAGGAACGCCAGCGCTGCTTCTAGCCACTGACGAGCGCATCAGGACCGCTCGCTCGATCTCTCTCTCTCTCTTTCTTTCTTTCTCTCCTCATTTCTCTCTCTGTCTTTAAATCTCTCTGTCCTTTTTTTCTCTTTCTGTCTCTCCTTCATTTGAATCCTCACGGAATGTCAGGGAATACGGCAGACGGACAAGGGGAGAGATTCATCACACGATCGTAGAGAGGACAAGAAAACGAGGATTTTACCGATAAGACACAGTCGAGAAGGATCTCAGGCAGTTTGTTGGGAGACTTTGAGATTTTTAGCCGGTGCGCTGCTTGCTTTTCATCCTGATTGTGGATGTTGTGTGGAACATCGGAGAAGCTCTTGCAGGTAAGATCGATGATCGGTGACTAGTGTGTGTGTGTGTGTGTGTGTGTGAGTTGATAAAGCTGTGATTCGAGCGCTAAGGACAAGACAGCCAAGGGAGTGGAAGATGGTTTGAGCCAGATGAGCTCTTCTTGTTCTAATTGCATAAGCAAAGTGGGCTAAGTTTAACACCTTGTCTTGGTCTTTCTTCCTTTTTAGTTTCTGTCATAATGGACATTTAGATCAAACTAGAATATTTTTTTCCTGATTATTCTGATCCTGATTATTCCTGTTCTTCTTCGCGAAGAGTGAAATCAAGAGGTGATCCTGGAATCATCTTGAATTAAGAAACACTTCGGAGTAGATCACCTCCTGATGCTTTGACATCTGTCATGACTTATCTCTCCAGCATTCCCCTTTCATCCAAACCATGCTTTTCTTACTTTTACATTGCGTGCGTCTGTGTGTGTGTGTGTGATTGTGTATGTGTGTGTATGATTGGGAGTGGGCGGTAATCGATAAAGCTTGATAGGGAGGGTTTGATAGAGGCGTGTCTGCACTGTTACCGGTGCTGAAACGGAGAGTGCGCATCCATCTCGGTGTGTATCTCGCTGAAGGACACATTCTTCTGGCTGGGTGTGAGCGTTCTGCAGTTCCTTCCTTCGTCCTCTTTCTGCGCACCGGACAAGCGCTGCCTTCTGAAGAAAAAAAAAAAGAAGAAGAATTAAATATTCACTAAGGCATGCACATCCTGTCCATGCTAAAATATTTACAATAATTTAATAATATATGAAGGCAAAGACTATAAGTCCTTTTTTTTATTTTTTCATTTTTGCATCCATATAAATGACCACTAGATGACTTTGCCGGTAGATGTGCAGCGCTCCCCTTGATAAGGCACTCGCTAAGGGACCCTACAGAGGCAGCAGCTGGGGAAAAAAAGGGTTTCTTTGTAGTTTTATGATGTGGGTTTAATACAAGTCATAAATCTGAGCAAGATATTGCAACCCTTATAAAGCTTTAATGACCTGCTCCTCTTTATTTTGTCTTCAGCACTTTGCTGCAGAACGATTTTCCCAGAAATAGATATCATCATGCTGAGACCCCCGTCTTTGTGTGATATGGCTGCGATCTTTGAGTTCTCAGCCTTTTGATGATTTATTGACCGCTAAGCCAGCGGCATTCGATAGATGCTCAGTTCTTCAGGGGGTGTGGAAGGGGGGGGGGGGTGGGGGGGGGTGGTTGCTCCAGATTCAGACGAGGTCCTGCTCGCATTCCTTCACGGATTAGAAGGCGATCCCTAACATCCCTTACTTCACAGACCAACAAAACCCCACTAGGTCTAAATAAATATGTTTTTTGTCTAACGGCATAAAAGCCACCCCTTCAGGTTTTACTGCCTTGCTGATATTTTGCGGGAAAGTCCATCGAAAGCTCCCCTGAGTCATGATCTCCATTTTAATTTCAGTTTTTATGTTTAAAATTTTGATTGCTTTAGCACATTGCCATTGACTAAAGAGTATGGAGTAAAAATTGAAGAAATGGAGTATCTTAGCATGTTCTAACTGGGACGTACACGCTTAATGTACAATGTTGAAATATGAGTCATACCACTGTTTAGATTAGATTAGATTAGATTAGATTAGATTAGATTAGATTCAACTTTATTCTTAAATGAAATGCAGTTACTGAAAAAAAAAAACACATAAAAAAATGTCATCACATCCTCATGGTGTCTCAAGTCCCACTTTGATTCCTCATCCTCAGCTACATCACCAGAGATGATTGAGATTGATCCTTTTGATGTTTATTTGTAAGCATTTTTTAAACAAATTTTGTTGGCTTTATTAAAAAAATATATATGTATATGAACTAATTTAACCTTCCATTACCTGGGGCAGGCAGTAACTAAAAATGAATCAAGAGTGCACCTACTATTAGTATTTATTTAGAAGATGTTATTTGTCCATCCTGACCAATTAACTCATATCTAGTTGTATCACTAATACAAATATCCATCCATCCATCCATCCATCCATTCATCCACCCATCCATCCATCCATTAATCCATCCATCCATCCATCTAACCTTTATCTATACTGTTTATTATGTGTAGGGTTACAGGAGGCCAAGAGCCTATTCCATAAAACTCTCAAGGTGGGGTACACCCTAGGTGGGGTCACACCCATCACATGGCGCAAGCCCACGCACTCACACACCATGGCCAATCTGAAAACACCAACTAGCCTAATCAACATGTCTTTGGACTGTGGGGTAAAATTGGAGTACCCAGAAGAAACCCACCAAGCACGGGGAGAACATGCGAACTCCATGGACACACAAATTAACCCTAGGGCTGTGTGGCAATAGTGCTAACCAGTAACCCAAATGTTTTTTCAATGTTTTTCTTTGGATGTAATCAATATTTATTCATCCATCCATCTTCAGTGATTGATTTATTCTGGTCTGGGTTTATAATGAGTCCTGGGAATAATAGGTGCTTGGCCACAATACATTCTGAATGAGAGGACTGTCTGACTCAAATGACCAAGTGGGAGGAGAACCTAAGAAAGTCTAGTCATTGTGAACTTGATTGATACAGGCTGGTGTTCTAACCAGGGTGTGTTCCCACCTTACACACAGTCACACCCAGGATTGGCTCTGGGTAAAAGATGATGTAAACTACAGTAAACCACTTTATGGTGTATTAATAAAATTTAACTTCAGCTTCTTACCTGAGCAGGACGATCGGGCTTCTGAAACAGATAGACTCAGCAGACAGTTGTCTGAAAATGAAAAATGTCATGGCTGGCAACACGGTTCCATGTTCTACATGTGTTAAAAAAAAAAGCAGGGCCTCGAGCCCTGGGTTTCCTGGGTGTCTGGAAAGTGAAGCGGGCCAACACTTGAGCTTTGTTATTGCAGATCGAGTCCCACTTTAACCAATTATTTGAAAATGATATTTTCCCGGAATATTCAGTTAGAAATGATCAACGACTCATCGTCTGTCATCCGTAAATGTACAAGTACAGATCCTACAGAATTCCTACTTCCCGAGATGAGACAGGACATACGCTACATTAGGCTAAATCAACCTAAAGGAGAGGTACCCAGCTATGCCAGATGGTGTCTCAGTGTCCTGTTGGTGGCACACCTGGGACAAGACGTCATGTTAGACATATCCCTGATTGATTGTGGAAAAATGAGAACGACTTCGAAATCCTCCGAGATTATGCTGTATTATTTTATGTTAATATTTAACAACTGGTTGAGTGGACAAGTCTGGAGCAGATGTCACATCCTAATCACGACACGGTTAAATACCTCGTATTTTCGTTAGGTTTTATTCAGGTTGACATCCGACACTCGGCTTGGATGTTCTTCCATATGGGCTTCACCACAAGGAGGTGCAGTTTGTCCTTTAGGTGACGTTAAGGTCATTTTAAACAAGAACAGCTGCAGAGAAAGTGAGCATCATCAGCATAATGTGGGGAAATGGTATCAAGCTAAGGAATGCCTTAGCAGGTAGCTCCAAAAGAATCTGTTAATGACATCACACAGGTTAGACATGGTCTTCCTCTGTCTTTTAGGAACAAATGTCCCAGTGTATTCTATAAAGTTGTTTTTTGTAAGAAACTGTTTATATAGCAATTATGGAAGGAGTCTCCAGTGTCAGCAGTATAAACTTTTAAAGATAGAACTGCATTGGAGGAAATTGATGTTTATAGCTGCTATGATGTCATTCTTTATTTAATACAGAAATGTAATCATTAGCAAATTGTTGTGGTGTGAAAGGAATTACATGTGCTGGTTAATAGAAAATAATCAACTTTGCTTTATGATTATTTTTCTGTAACTTGTTTTAACTCGAGGGATTAAAACCCATCTAATACTTTCTGACATTTTTCAAATGCATTTTTAATCCATATACTCCTTCATATTCACAGTATGTGGATAAAAACTGCATGAATTAAAAAAAAAGAAAGCGCCTGGTGAATACATACTGTATGGTATCAATTAATGTGTCATAAATTTTCATCTTGACATCTCAGCTCTTTAAACAGATTCAGTTCCACCTCGTTCATCTGTATAAACCACATCTTATTCTGCACAAGCCACAAGGGCATAATTGCACTCTGGAAGAAAAAAAAAAAAAAATCTTGCAGAGTCATTCTGAAAATTCAACATACGCTTGATCGAGTTAACAAGTTTTTAATCAAAGCAACATTGACAAGGTCGCACACACACACACACACACACACACAACTGTCATTGCCTTTGCTTAAATTTTCTGTACAGATAAAGAAAGTTTCCAACTGCCGAGCCTCCCCTAAACAAACTCACACAGTGTTAAATGCTTAATGCGTTTCCAGGATGTGAGATCTTAACTGGCTAGACAGCGAGCTTGCAGGCGTATTTTCAGAATGTCCATTAAGAGGCTAACATAATCAATCAACTCTTACTCTCCTGTCCGTGCTGGTTTTCAGCATTTCTGAGCTGATGCGGTGGTGTCTGGAAGGTTCTGTCGCAGGGCTTGGCACTGTGAGCCTTGCTGATCGGATCATTAGCGGGTATCAGGGTGATGTTGGCTTGGCAAGGGCATCCTCTAATGACCGTCGCGACTCTAATGACTGCCAAGCTAAATAAAAAAAAAGAAAATCGGATTTGGACTGTCTGGAGGAGCTTGCTGATGGAATCCAACAGTCAAGACCTTGGAAGTTTGAAGTTGTTGCTTTAAAAAGCTTGGCTACTAATTTTGCGTCTGCTTTGGAGATCCTTGTGAAACATTTTGTGTTATTTTTAGATGAGCTACTTGCTTGTGACAAACCTGATAACTGACTTCCACAAATCAGTCCTTGATATAGTGAGTGGATCTCCGAACTGATTCGGTTCCACCCAGTTCATCTGTGTAGGACATACCTCATTCTGCACAAGTCACAAAGGCATAATTAATTACACTCTTGAAAAAAAACAAAAAATGAACAAACTGCAGAGTCATTCTGAAAATTCAGCATACGCTTGATTGAGTTAACAAGTTTTTAATCAAAGCTTTTGATGTGAATTTCTGGTTCAGACTGTGACAAGCACAACTTTGTTTGGTTTTGGAAATCTCAAGAAGTGCCTCTGTGCCTCCTCCAGGGGACTAAGCAGGATAAGCAGGGTACAATCAGACGTTCAGACGATGTTCAGACGTTCTTAAAATGTTTGCACCGTTCAAAAGCTTTCCTGCAGCTAGGAGTCTCATAACTGCGATGTGCATGAAGTCTTCATCCCCTTTCATTCACCAGAAATTTCATCAGTTTTGTCCCTGCGTGTCTTAAATGACCCTTATGATATCACACAATTACAGCTAATTATCTTGCTACAGCAACTTTTTATCTGCAATTGTGACTCTGTGCATCCACTTATTGGGCTATAAAAAGTTGCAGTTTGGTTATATTAATTCAGAAAAGAAGAAGAAGAAGAAGAAGAAGACTGCAGAAATTGACAGTTGAGCAAAATAAAGTCATAAATTCAGTATATTCAGTGACAGTTGGAAGAAAAAATATTTCATTATGTGGAGCTGAAACTTGCAATTTCTAGTTCCTTCTAGTTATTAAAACTTTCTGTAATATGTGGTAGTCGACTAGCCGAAATGTGTAAAGAACATTCTTTTCACTAGTTATTCAAGAATCATTGTTATAATTTAATAAGCATTTAACAAGGAAGTTCTTAAAATATAAAAAAAAAAAACAGAAGGTAAATAATAATAAAAACAGAGAAAATATAACAAGAAACAATACTCAAAAATTGCAATCGGCAAGGCTTCATAACTAAACCAGACAAAACCAGACAAACTAATCAAGATAATAAACAGAAAATTTATTTTGTGATTTTGGAACACACCAGGACTGGACCTTGGCAGGAACAGAACCATGTCAAATGCAAACGTAGTGAACTCAAGAGACAATATGAAAGAGACAACGGGTTCAAGGGTTCATCCTCATTATTAAAATCTAGTCAATTTCCAAACCCTGTTTTCTCTCTGCTACAAGTTAGGCCAGACTTATTGTAAACTCAGTCCTAGATTATTATTTTTTTTTTAATGTTTGTCTTGCTAAAGAATTAAGCTTGTATGCTTCATAAACTTTTGGAATGTGTTTTCCTTCCAGCCATGGCAAAAGCGTATTTATTTTTAAGTACCTACACACAGATATTAAACTTCAACATTTAGTCCCAGCCAATATCCTAAAGGCAGCACTGACGCTCTCTCCTATTTAAACTCAGACGAAGTTTCAGAGCGGTCCCGAGTGTGCACGGATACAAATACTTCAAAACCAATAGAGGGCTTCACATAAGACATTATTTTCTCATGGTGCTTTATCTATTCCAGGCTTTTTCCAACATATCTGCAAGTACAATTTATGACCAGAATACTTTTTAGACTCTTCATGGCTTTCCTATAAATACATAACACCATCCACAATCACCTCACTTCAGAGGGAAATGTTTATCAAAATCTATCTCCGTGTCTATCTATGCCCTGCTCAAGGCTCTGCCGCACCAAATTGATTTCTCAGAGCTTTGGGCAAGTGAAGGGCTCTTAATTAAAAGATGAAGTCTCAGTGCACAGTTGAAAACCAAACCCACTCCCTGAAACAGGTTTTTATTTTATGTAGCACCAAAAACAAAGAAAACAGCCCCCTCTTAATTCGAGGTGATGTTCTGGGAGAAAAGGAAACAAAGGCTGTCTTTGCGAAACAGAGACAACGATCTGGAGCAGGGCACCAGCAAGACAGTGAAGATGACAGTGGACTTTAATAGAACCCTACTCCTCTGCCTGCACTAATGATCCATTGTGTCCAGCACCGAACCCTTCAAGTTCCTCTGTACTACCATCTGCAAGGACGTGAAGTGGGAGAGGACCATTGCCGCCGTCACTAAGAAAGCACAGTAGGGAATTGACTTTATTTTCCCACCAAATAACGATGCTCAACCTGTCCAAGGAGCTGCCACTGAGTCCATAATGTGCTCATAAATTACTGCCTGGTTCAGCTTGGCCACCCAAGTGCACAAGTGCAGACTTCAAAGGTCATCAGAGGGCATCATCGGGACCAACCTGCTCTCCCTCCAGAGCCTGTACACGTCACACATTAGGTAACAGGCAGGAGGAATAACTTTTACTCTCTGGCAAGCAATACAATCCACAGTAAAATCCACAGTAATTAACTAACACCTACACTGTTTGTCCAGTCAGACAAATCTGAACTGTGATGTAAATTCCACATCTGTTAATTCGTAATTGGAATCAGAACTTTGAAGCATCAGGAAATATTTGTTTCAATAGTTATAAAAAAATACGAACATTATATAACCCTCAAATCATCCCCAATTTTAAACTTTTTTTTTTAGTCAATGGTGGATCACTAGTGAGCTTCTCACTTGCCATGCTAAGGGGCCAAGGTTTGTTCCCTAGACAGGTGCCTAAACCCAGCCACTAGATGCTGGGCATCCTTAGTGCCGGTCCCAAGCCTAAACTCTGTATAATGGGAGGCTTGCATAAGGAGGAGGGTTCGATATAAAATCTGTGCTAAGTTGTTTGCTGATCAGTGGTGGCAACCCATTTCCAGGAGGAGCCAAAAGAACAAGCAAAAATTTTTTCACTGTCTGTTGTACAATATCATATCCACATACAACCACCCATTCCTTATACTGTTTACCTTTGTATGAGTAGGGGGTATACCAGGAACCTTAGGGCACAAGGCATTGTAGACCCTGGATATAGATGCCATATTATCACAGGGCACTAGCACACTCACAATGGGCAAAAACACTGATTATGCTAAAATGCTAATGTCTTTGCACAATGGGAGGATACCTGGAGTACCAGGTGGAAACCCAGCAAGCATGACAAGGACATGCAAACTTGACTCTTACACAGCGGAGGCAGGATTTAAATCCATGAGCCTGGAGGTGCAAGGTGACACTGTTAACCACTAAGTCCTGGTGCCACCCAATACCAATACCATGGTCAAAAAATTATAACTGTCTAACTGGACAATTAGGATTGTGTTATATCCAGCTAGGGTAGTGTGTGTATGTGTAAGTGTGTACAGTGGGTTAACTATAAAGTGACTACAAATTCCGTGTACACTCAGGCATACGTGGACTTGGAATAAAGCGGATTCTGGTGTGGAAGGTTAAGGTTTGAGGTGGACCTTGCTAGAGACTGGTGATTAGCATTGATGGAGGAGGACGTTGTGAGCAGATAAAATTATTAACACTATAACCAGAGAGATAGAAAAAGGCAATTAACCTGAATCCTAGCACTCCAAACGACTTTGGGTTAAACCTCCTTGGTAGATGGTGATGGACACAATAAGCTTACATGCTTAGCTTGCATGTCTTGTGTGAAGGCTTTGAGCAGTGTGGTTGACAAAATAAAGGACATTAGTAAGAAGAACAAAACCAGCTGTTTCTAAGCATGCTTATTGATCCTGACTTTCATCTGGTCTTTGATCTTGACATACTTCTTTTAAGAGTGGCTTACACACTATAACCATTTTACATCGCATTATATACTTCCACTGCAGGTTTCTTTTGGTGAATGAATTTACAAGTTGATTCGATGGCGCTCTACTGTCTGGCTGAGAAAGCATGTTATTGATTTTATAAATTTTTTTTTTACAGATAGTTGGCATGTAGATGGAATACCACTGCAATGTTTGGATTTGTTTATTTGCAATATTTGTGGTCATTGAAGGTCAATATGAAGAGCTCTTCACTGTCAAGGCATTGCATTGACAATTAGCTTAGGATGCTTGGCAAATTAAGGTCACAGTTTAACATAATATTAAAGAATTTCCAGAATTGTTTAGTTAGTAGAGGCTTGGTGACGTAGTCACCTTAGTGCTGAGGCTACATACCTCAAGAGTCGAGGGTTCCTATCTTCTTCTACGTCCAATCTTCAGGTCTGTGTGCATGGAGTGTACATGTTCTCCCTGTGCCTGCTTTGTGGGTTTCTACTGAGTCCTCCAGTTTCCTCCCACAGTCCAAAGATGTGCAGATTAGGTTAATTGCTGTTTCCAAATTGCCCGAAATAGGTGAGTCTGTGTAAGTGTTTGTGTCCTGCTATGGACTTCCACCCTGTCCAATGTGTGCCTTGCCTTGTTCTCTGAGTACTATTTTATATTCCAATGATCAAGGTGATCATTTTGAACCTGCCGTTTAGGTTGTTAAGCTTCCAAATCTTCCAAGCTCTACCAAAGTGTGCATTCAGTCACATCTCTGGAGAAGACATAGAAAAAAAAAGTCTCCATACATAAAATATTTTAGCAAAATGTTACTCTGTAAACACACAAGGACTTGTCTCTCCCCCTCATCATGAGGTTGTGTTAACACATCTGGTGTTATGCATGGAATTGCATAATTATGTTAATTTCCCCTATGTACGGAGACATCCTGCAGGGACAGCCTGTATTTGTTTTCCATTTAAATGGGAATTGGGTGAACTAATTAGCTGGTTTTGGCCACTTCAGTTGAGTCAGCAGCGCAGATTCGCATGAACAGTACGGTTCTATCACCATTATTGAACCTAAAGTAAAAAGCAAATATTATACAGTGAAGAAAGCTTACTGTACTGTTGGGGAATTAAAACATACACTATCTCTCACCACTGTGACTAATTTAAGTATTAAAGTTACAGTTTATTGCCTCCATCCATTCAATATATTAGTTTAACCTGCATGTTTATTTGAAATGAGAGACTAATGTAAACAATAAACAAAATATCACTAATAATTATATACATATATACAGGTAGTTCCTGACTTATGAACTTTCAAGTTATAAATTTCCGCAGATACAAACAGACCACGGTTTTACTTCAGGTTCAATCGCAGAATTAGCTAAAATAATAGACACTGCAGTGAACCAGACACGAATATTTACAATTATATACAATATTTTCAGTGTCTAAGGGAATGTATAAAATGTGTAAAGTCTGGTATATTGTATGTGTATGTGTGTGTGTGTGTGTGGGGGGGGGGGGGCTTATAAGTATACTGGTCTCACTGGTTTAAATGAATTAATCTGGGAGCATGATGATAAAAAATGGCTGTCCTGTAAAGCGTTACGCGTTCTCTGAGACAAAATGGTGTCCAGGATTCCTCTCATCATTTAAAGGTACAGAAACAACACTTTGAGATTTATTTCCTTAGATGGGGCGCGGGTTTTTGGCCACATACAATGTGGGGCAAAGGGAAAGATTTAGTCAAGTGGATTGGAATGATTTACATTGAATAGTTGTATTAAAGGCGTATAAGACTCAATTTGTTGGACTTAAGAACAAATCTGACTTATGAACGTGCTTCAACAAGGGGCAAAAGGGCATCTTTCTTTCACGTGATATATATAAGTATATATAAAACCACAATACCATCTCTTTCTTCAGTTTTTCTTTCTTGCTTTCTTTCTTTCTTTCATACAATTATTTTCTCCTTCTCTTTCTCTCTCTTTCTACAGTTCTTTTTTTTTTTTTTACTTTTTACCAAATTATTTATTTTATTAATTTTTCTTTTATTCCCATCATTAAATCTTTTCTTTCCTTGCTTCCCTACTTTTTCAAATGTAGTCAAGAATTTACTTATTGGATGAGTCATTTATGCTGTTCATCTATATACTTCCACAGTTTCACTGTTAGTTATGATATTTAAAAATATTCAGAGCTTTATTCCTCATAAATTCATCTAATTTCTACTTATTATAAATATCTCCCAGATATGAGGAGGATTTCAATGGAATATCATTTAAAAGCTCAGTTATTATGTGAGGAGATAAATCTCACTGTATTATCATTTACCAAGGTGCAATAAAGACGTCTTTCTTCTTTCTATATATATAGGGAAGCAAGGAAGGAACAAGGGATAAAAGAAAGATAAATAACATAATTAATTTGGTGGAAAGTAAAAGAAAACAAGAACGGTAGAAAGAGAAATAGAAAGAAAATGAAAAATTTATTAATGACTGTAAGAAAAAAGAAAGAAAGAAAGAAAGAATGAAAGACAAAAAGAAAAGAAAAAAAAAGAAAGAAATTGATGCGCTGAAGAAACAGAATGAAAGAAGAAAAGGATAAAAGAAAGTATAAAAAATAAATATGATATTACAGATATTGTGTTGGATATTATATTATGGATCTATTCTAGATGGATGGATCGGCTACAGAGAGTACAGTATTGTATGAACTGGGGAATTAGGTGTGATAAATTAGGCTGACTCTGTTGCTCTCTGTAACACACTGACATTAGGGACCAGAGACTGATAGAGGAAATATACACCTAAATATTTATTTTTGTAAATAAAAAAAATAAAAAAATAATAATAATAATGTAATTGAATAATGAAGCAAGTCATAATGTAATGTTTACCTAACAGAGTCTAATAAAGCTGATGACCCAAAAACAGCATCAGTGTGTGTCAGGATGCTTGTCATGTCTGCGTCTGCAACAGTCAGTGACATGCACCGGTGCGTTTTATAATCGAAGCACGCTGCTTGGTTATGATGGAAGGCGCATTAGTCAGCGGGATGCGCGAGGGATGTTAATCTGCTGTTTGTCTGTAAGGATCCCTGAACAAAGCCAGAGCATCTGAATGATGACCTTTACCTTGTTGTGAGCAAGAGCTGCTCCCATTGTCGACATATGTAATTCCTAGCCTTGGATGCCAGCACGGTGGCGGATTATAAATCTGCTGAAAAGCATCCGAGCGAGCGACTCTCGGCCCCCGGACGCGGCTGATGGGACGACGATGGACGGGCGGCATAACGAGGCCGCAGGCCATCATCGTGTCCCGCCTGAAAGCCGCGGTCATAATGTGGCCTTTCAGAGGGTGAGGAGAGACAGCGCCTCTTATCAAACAGCCGCAGACGTGGAGCTGGCATTATGTCATCTGCCCGTGTGTGTGTGTGTGAGTGTGTGTTTGTGTGGCTATTTATAGAAAACACTGATGTGTCTCCTACTTCAGTGTCACTGTCACTGATAAAGGACTCGACTGTCAACACTACAACATGACAGACAGCTCAGAGCCAGAAATATACAGGCGGTAACACAGCAAAGGCACCGCCATCAACACCACTGGGTTGTAGTTTTAAGGCTACATTTACAATAACACGGCATAATCATTCCACGACAAATGACATTAACCTGCTTAAATACTCTAACAGGTACCACTTGATGCAAGTGTACTTTTTGTTTTTTTTTCTGATGTACATACTGTAGCACCTATGTTTTTTATTGTTTTTATTATTGTTTTTATTATTTTTAGTAGCCTATCTTAATGAATAAGAAGTATTTCATTGCACCTGACATCAAACTGAAAAGAGTAAGGCTGATTTTTGTGATTTGCATAATGCATACTCTACTGTATATTATATTCATCCTTGAATCAGGCTATATAACACTTGTATTATCATTTTATATCATACACGTATAGATACTCAAACAGGTACGATCTAATAGTCGGTTGTAATGTAAATAACAGCTATAACTGCTTATAAGGCTACATAACACCTACATAAACATTTTATAGTAACTGATAAATCCCCATACATATTCCATCAGTACTCAACCTGATATAAAGCAAGGTTTTATAACAGCTGTATTTTTTCTGACCCTGAATTAGAGTAGCACTTATAAGGCTACATAACACCTACATAAGGATTTTATTGTTACTAATATAAACTTGCATTAATATTGAATGAGTACTACAACATATACATACAACACGTTTATGTCAAATTTAATGTACATTACGCTTTGAATGTTCTTTGTTCTTGAATTTTAATGATGTTATAAGGCTACATAATATGTACAAAAGCATTTTATGAAAACTTGAAACACTCATTCACTCATCTTCTATACGGCTCCATCCTATATTCAGGGTCGCGGGGACCTGGAGCCTATCCCAGGAGCCTTAGGGCACAAGGCGAAGTAAATCCTGGACAGGGTGCCAATCAATCGCAGGGCACACACACATACTGTACACACACTCACAGACTCTTTTACACACTATGGGAAATTTGGGAACGCCAATTAGCCTAACCTGCATATCTTTGGACTGTGGGAGGAAACCGGAATAAACTTGAAACACAAATTTGAATAGTAGGTATTACCTAAGATAAAGCATTTACCAATTGGTGCAAGATTGGTTTTTATCCACATAACAATTTACGGGGTAACTTTTGACGTAATAAGCATCATAATAACTGGCTTCATACAATTTTCATAATTATTAAAAAAAAATTATTATATTTTTTAAATAATGCTTTTTATTGGTTTTAACAATTTTATCAAATAAAACTATTTTTGGAAATGACCCCAACAAGAAAGATGGAAAAAAAAAAGAAAAGGGAAAAAAAAAAGGGCTCTTCAAGTCGCCTAATTGGATGTCGAGTAGCTTTGAGATTCGTCCTCCAGCTCGGAGTACTGGAGGTGGTCAGATATTGAAAAATATGATTTGATTTCGATCCAGGTGGTCGTCTGGCATGATGTGAATTTTAAACTGAGGCACTCATGGCTCCTCTGGGCGTCAAGAGAGAAATATGGAGAGAGAGGGAGAGAGAGAGAGAGAGCAGTCAGTGCAGTTAATTCTGAGAAAAATGTGTTTAATGAATGCCAACAAGACTGCGCGGGTGATGTACGCATCGGGATGTTAAATGTGTGGGCGCGAGATGGAGTGAATGCACTTGTGCTCCAATTCCGTACGTGATTGCGAGCGACACACCTACGCTGCCTTTTCCTTCTATTAATACGGCACTGTAATTCCATCTGACAAGTTGAATATGTACAGCAAAGGATGTGTTGTAGTTCGGTTTAAAATCAGACTAAGGAAATACATGGTATAGTATTCATCAACATCGCTAACGGTGATGGGAAAGCTGTAAGAAGTCTTATATTGGTTCTTTAGAGCTGACCTTGAGCTGGACATATCAGCTCTCAAACACCACGAGTTATATCGAGTGACGAGCGCATGGATACATGCTCGGGTTAATTCTTTGGGCAACGGTGCACAGTGAAATATTCAATTACATCAATATTTGTGCAGGGAAAGTTTCTGGTGTTTATAATCAGTTGTAAGCTCCAAGTATTATAATAATAACAATAATAATAATAATAATAATAATAATAACCATTTTTCCTTAATCCTTTAAAATCCTCATTTCATATTTTATTTTCTTAGAGGAATGATTGGTTAATTTAATGTACAACATCCAGTATTTCAAATGGTTTAGATGTACATTTATGGTACTAATATTATGTGTCTTCCAAAATGTTTGAAATTTCTTTTTATGGTATTAATATTAATATATTCTAAAGAAAATCAGAAAAGTAAACATAAAATAATAACCTATTGTTTGGTCATGCAACAGTACAAATGTTTTCTTGTGTGATACAACAAAGCCCTTAAAAAAGCATACTAGACATCTAGTGGATACTTATTTTTGCATAGCATACCTCAACCAAGTGGTAGAGATGGCTGGAACAGGTTAAGGCCGCACCTATTCTTTAAAATTTGCTTTACCAAAATGTTGAGAAGAACATGGAAGGGTTGAGTAGATGCAACCGAGGTGTCTTATCACCTTAAATCACAAGCAATCATTTTTAAACTTGAAAAACTCAATAAATTAAATAAATAATGTAGAGATAAGGGAATAATTTCTTTCTTTCTTTATTTATTTATTTATTTAACATTTAACCTAATAAGATAGTGATATTTTAATCAATCCTATGGACTTCCTCTAACACTACCTCTGGTTGAAAAACCTTGGTTTAAATGTAGGTTAATAAAAATAATGATCACAAAATAATCAACATAATTCTGTCACTTACTTAATGGATGAATGGGATTGCTCTCATTGCTGTGAAGTTTGAGTATTTTCCACACTGTAAAATGTTTTATTTCTCTTAACTGTTACAAGTTATAAGTTGTGTAATTAGCACGTGATTCTCCGTGCTGTTAAATCTGCTGTAAACACAATTCTGTCTCCCTCCCCTGCACTGAACACGAGAGAAAATATCTGTGCTTGTAGTCTGGGATGGAAAACTGCATCACAGCGGAACAGGGATGTGTTTGAACCGCTCCCTGAGGTCCCCGTTGTTTAAGTTATACGATAATAAAATACCACTGGTGTACTGAATAAATGTAGAAACTCCAGCGAATAGCTTCTCTCCGAGAACACACTCGCTTATTAATCCCCCAAACTACTTTACGCCGTTTCTTCTTCAAGCTTCGTCACTTCTGCAGGAATCGGACAGGAGCGCCATTTCACTGTGTGCGCCGCGTCTCGCAGGGATTTCTGGCTGGAGAAGCTTTGTGTTATCCTGCCAATTAGAGTGCATGAAGATGAAAGTCACGCACACCATGCGAGTCCGTGTCACACATCACACTGATGGCCACATTTCTATCTTTTGGACCTTAAAACAAACCAAACAAAAGCAGATATAAATTATTCATCGCTCGACTGCGCCTGCCCCCGGATCAATGCCAGCTCAAAGGCTGTGTGCAGTGGCATTTGGTTCAAGGCCACATTTGATCACTTCCTCTCCATGCTTTGACTTCAAGCTTTGTTTTTTTTTTCCCCTTCAGCCCAGGAAGATTTCATTAATGTCATTTCTTTATAGGCTGCTGATAAACACCTCATTGGGCATGGTTTGTTTGTTTGTTTGTTTGTTTGTTTGTTTGTTTGCTTGTTTATTTGTTTCTGTTCTGGGCTGTCTAGTTAAGAGGCTTTGATGACTGAAAGATGACCAAGTATAAAAATGTGGAAAAATCACAAAAATTCATGTTTTTTTTACTATAATTTAAAAAAAGTCATGCAGTTCTAGTAAAATAATAAACAACAGGGTCCCTTTTTTAGGGCTGTGTATTTCAACAATAATGTTGTAAAAATTCCAAATAACTTTACAGATCTTTATTGTAAAGGGTTTAAACAATGTTTTCCATGCATGTTCAATTAACCATAATCAATTAATTAATTAACATGCACCTGTGGAATGGTCGTTAAGACCTTAACAGCTTACAGAAAGTAGGCATTTAAGATCACAGTTCTAAAAACGCAGGACACTAAAGAGACTTGTCTACCGACTGTGAAAAACACCCAAAGAAAGATGCCCAGGGTCCCTGCTCATCTGCGAGAACGTGCATTAGGCATGCTGCAGGGAGGCATGAGGACCGCTGATGTGGCTAGGGCCATAAATCACCATGTCCGCACCGTGAGACGCCTAAGACGGCGCTACAGGGAGACGGGAAGGACAGCTGATCTTACTCGCAGTGGAAGACCACGTGTAACAACACCTGCACAGGATCGGTACATCCGAATATCACACCTGCGTGACAGGTACAGGATGGCCACAACAACTAACCCGAGTCACACCAGGAACACACAATCCCTCCATCAGTGCTCAGACTGTCCGCAATAGGCAGTCCATGAGGAGGAGATGCACTGCAGTACTTCAAGCAGCTGGTGGCCACACCAGATACTGACTGGTACTGGTACCTCCCTTCATTCAGGGACACATTGGGAAACATTTTTAGTTTATGTCTTATGGTGTTGACTCTTTTAGTGTTTATACAAATATTTACACATTAAGTTTACTGAAAGTAAAAACAGTTGAAAGTCAGAGGACGTTTCTTTTTTTGCTGAGTGTATATATATATATATATATATATATATATATATATATATATATATATATAGAGAGAGAGAGAGAGAGAGAGAGAGAGAGAGACTTAAAGTTAGATCAAATTGCAAAAATCTTTGATGAATCATGAAGCCAGATGGATGTTATTTATGCAAAAGGGGAGACAGAAACGGAAAAGGCAAAATAGACGGCATTTGATGCATGTCTCGTCTCATCTGAGAAAAGCCTGCCAGAGCGTCAGGCACGACAATAAGCCAGCTTGTGCTGTGATCATATTAAACAAAGCTTGAAAGATGCCCGGATATTAGCGAGCATTTGCTTTTTTGCTCCGAGTCTGTCATGACTCATTTCCACACACTCGATCCTGAGCGTTAACTTTGACGCACTTTGATGCCAGGCTCTGAATCGCTTAAGTGCTCTGAATCGTATTGGGAGCTGAAGAATTCGCTTTCGCCTTTTCGTCTTTTAAATGAGTACTATTCTCAGCGCCATGCCTACTTGAGTGGAAAATGTGACATTTATGATTCAGAGGGCATTAAAGAGCAGCACTGAAATCCTAAGCATCTGCAAGAGCAAACATTTTCTCTTTTCTGCTCTTTGGCGAGTCTCACTCTCTTTCTCTTTCACTCACTTGCTGAAGGCCCAGATGGCCAGAGCAGATGCCCAAGACTCACTCAGGAAGAACGGAAACCCTCCTCCTCCGTCTCTCCTGCCTATCCCTCAGGCCACTGAGAGCAGTGTTTGAGGAGGTGATTGGTTAAGATTGGTAGTCCTGCTGCAACCTGGCTAAGGGCAAGATGCCTCAGCTAAATTTAGATTAAAAGGTCCTCCATCACCACAGGCGGAAAAACCCGAAAAAGCTCCTGTGGTTTTTTTTGTCGAGGTTGCACATTTAGAGTGAGTATACACACCTCATTAAGGGAAGGAAGTGCACAAGAGAACGGCACAGCCAGTGCAGATTAACAATTATTTCGGGACAGTTTGTGGTTTGTGAATAGAAACTCTCTCTCATTTCAAAAAGGAATTACTGGAAAGTATCCTGTGGTGGAAAAGTTGCCTATGAGTATGCAAAAAAGGCAGATGGAATTTAATTTTATTTGGAATGATTAATGCTGTTAGAGGAAAATAATCAGTATGATGAACTGGAGTTAGTTTAACCAACACTGTTATTTCCGTTTTTTTACTCTTACACCATGGCAATTTGCCAATAATTGCAATTTCTTATTTATAAATAAACAGCACGTCATTTATAAATTGTTAGCACGTGCATGTGATCTCGACAGGCTGCATTTATAGAAAATAAACCAACACCATCCATCCATCCTGCTATCCATCCGTCCCTTATCTATACCACGTATTTTAATTCAGGGTTGCAGTGGTAGTAGAATAAGCAGAGACGCACCCCTGTCCCCTGCAACTTCCTACAGTTCCTTCCCTGCTCGTACCCTGTCCGCTCCCAGGCCAGCAGAGTGATGTAATCTGTCCAGCTCTAATCAGTTCAAGTCAAGTTAAGTCAAGTCAAGTAAGCTTTTATTGTCATTCCAACCATATGAAGTTCAATACACAGTGTAACGAAACAACGTTCCTCCAGGACCAAGGTGCTGCATCCATACAACAACATAAATTAACAACACACTTTACCGGAACCAGCTAGCTAACTAAGAGATCTAATTAGCTGATTGGCTCAGTTGTCTGAACCACCTCAACTGGCACCTCTTGATGCAGCGGAGCAAACTTCTCATCTAATCTTAGAAATTAAGCCCAAATACCCTACACTGTAAACCCGAATAAGTTGGCAGTGGACCATCCGGTCCGTACACAAGCTTGACACAGGTTTTACACCGCACGCCCTTCATGAAGCAGACCTCAATTCAATTCAATTCAATTCAATTTAATTGTATTTGTATAGCGATTTAAAAAACACTTGTCATTGTCGCAAAGCAGCTTTACAGAATCAAAAGAATTATTTAAGTTTGTATGGAATGTGACTGGCTCAAAATGAATCAAAATGGTCAAATAGTCCCAGATGAGCAAGCTGAGGGCGACATGAGATGGCAATCGGAAGAAACCTTGAGAGGAACCAGACAGGGAACAGGGAACAGTTCCAACAGGGAACTTATCCTCACTTGGGTGAAACATGGAGCAGGAATTGATCTGCATTGATACCCTACCATTTTATCTGGGCTTGGGACAGGTACTTTATCCAGTGGCTGAGAATCAAACCTGGGCCTTAAAAAACACCTACCACTGAGCCAGCAGTGCCCTGTTACAAACCAAATAAGTAATTTTCTTTCTTTATTTTTTTACAGTTAAATCTGAAAGTACAAAATCTATGAATATTAATACTAGAACTAATAGGAATTCAGGATTTATATTCAAACTCTGAAAACCGGAGTTGTAAACCTGACAATTTCAACAATACAACAATTTATGCCAGTAAAGTAGTCGGTTCAAATTAAAGAGTGATATTTGCCGATTACAAGAAATCTTGCTTTTTAAACTCCTAAACAGGAGATAGCAAAAAGTGGAGCTTACGTTTTCTCCCGTGCGCATCTAAACACATTCTATTCATAACTCTAGAGAGCACCAAACTGTCGACAATCAGATGACATAAATCAAAAACATCAACTTTAGTGACCCCAGATTTGTAGCAATTATACATCTTGATCAAAACAATTCAGCGTGGGCTGTTTACATGTGCATTGATGATGTCAGACACAAAATCGCTAGGCTGAAAGATTTCAGGTTGGTGGAACTTTACGAAGACAGTTACTGTGGCTTAAAGTATCAAAGTTGTTCAGCTAACTTAATAAGTGTTATTTCTACAAACTCATAAATACCAAAAAGTTCTAAATACTCATCAGGATCTATTAATTTGAACTAATTGTAGTGTTTTTTAGTTAACAGTACTCAATGTGTTTAATTACTTTGAGCATTAGGGTTTACAGTATATAGAGAAAACACATTTCAGCTGGTTGTATTCATGATCTTGTAGGTTATCACCCAGAGATCGAGGCTGTATTTGAGGGTAGAAACATTGACTGAATGGTAAATAAAGAGCTTTGGCTGATCGACTCAACACTTCAACACTAAGGTTGAGTTCAGCGATCATGTCACTGCAGAAGCTGGACCCAAGCTGTGATCAACCTCATGCTACCTTTTCTTGTTATGTGTAAAAAAAAAGACACTGAGATACATACATAAACTCCTTCACCTGATATACTGTAGGTTCTCCTCACACCTGAATGAAGCATCCCATTGTTTTACTCTTTTGTAAATCTTTTAAGAAGAACATCATCATCTGCAAAAAGCAATGATGTGACCTCCTGACCTCTATGCTGGACTTCTTCCTCATCACAGCTACACCTAGAAAAATCTGTTCGTGAAAAGAGAGAAGACAAAATGCAGCCTTGGCGAAGCATACCGCCCACATTGAACAGGCCTGACTTAACAATGAGTAAGTGAACACGGTTTTCCTAAAGCACTTCTCACAGAATCTCTCAGGGAACCGATTCATAGGCCTTCTTCAAGTGCAAAAAAAAAAAAAAAAACACATATAGACTGGAACAGCAAACTTCCAGCCCCTCCAATCATCTGCAAGACAGTAAAACGCTGGTACAGTGTCCTGTGGTCTGGAGAAAACTGTCCAGGTCTGTCCAGTGTTCTTCCCACCACCTGATCCAACTCACCACCAGATGGTGATCAGGTGACAACTCTGCTCCTCTCTTTGCTTGAGTGCCTAAAACATACAGATCAGATGAAACAACTACAGTGGAAAGTCAATCACTGATCTTCTGGTCTTCCCATTGAGGTGACCCTCTTGTCTACCAGGTGGAACTTCAACTGTGCTGCAGCCAGCCAGGGACTTGTGTGTTTAATCAACCAATCAGAATGCATAATCAAACAGGACTTAGAGTGGAAGAAATGTATTGAGTATTAAGATTGCATGTATATAAGAATATACACACAAAGGCTGACACTGATTATGATTCACAAGAAGACTGTGCCCCTTTTATAATCTACTAAAAGTGATATTTAATTTTGTGGAAGGTCCATGAAACTAATTCCTTTTAATGCTTTAGTTATGGCAGCAGTATGATGAAAGGAGGTGACAAATAATCGAATAAGAAGTGCAACAATAAGCACAGCACTCTTTTCTTAATTAAAATGTCATTTATTTTTATGAGAAGAAAAAGAAGCCAGCAATTGCGTCTATCTTTAAAAACTGATGCATGTTATTTTTGTTCAGTTTCACCCAAATCAAAAGTGAAGATCAGATAGAGCAGTGTGTATCTAGGTGATGAAAAAGACCATTCGCTAGAAGTGGGTCACTCTGGGCTACTTAACTGACCTCTATTCACTCCCGAGCTCTAGTGTTTGCTTTAACATTGACCTGCATTTGTTCCTCGCTCACAAAGTGTTAGCTCTCTAAGCGTGCTTTGGGTTTCCAAACTGCCGACTAGATATTGGTTCTTTTAGATTTTTAGAATAAAATGAAGTCAGTGTAACTTACAAACAGAAAAAAAAAAACATCAAGTGCCAATCAGAGGGCCTCAGACGTTCCTCAGGGTGTCAGAGCAACAGTCATGGTGCCTCCAAGTCCAGTTTTAAAGCTGACAAAATAGAGGTTGCTCTCTCGACTTGCGATCATTCTTTGCAGTTTATTTGGGAACATAACAAGCTTAGATTTTTTTCTTCTCTAATCACTATTAATAAGGAGAAAATAGAGGGTAATAAGCAGCTGCTATAACATGACAATCCATCTATTCATCTAGAAACGTCTATAGTCCAACAAGGGATGATGGAGGCCAATGGGAACCATTGTAATTATTCCCAGTTTTAGGACCTTGGACCACTGGTCAACATTCACACGCACATTCACATTCTATGGCATTTTGGGAACTCTAGTTAGCTTAATCTGCATGTCTTTGGACTGTGGGAAGAAACTGTACTCAGAGTGAACCCACAAACCACAGGGAGAACCCAAACTTCATGCTCCAAAGTATAGACACAAGGCAGGAATCGAACCCTCAACCCTGGAGATGTAAGATGACCATGCTAACCACAACACCATAACATGACTTGCTTCCTGGACGTTCCGTCAACATAAGATGTAACTTATAAATGGTTAAAATTGTTATCATTGGCATAAAACCCTATATAACAAGAAACATTTCTTGTTGATCTTCTTACAAGAAAACCACAGCCTCATTTCATCACCCCACCCAGTTGTTGATTATTTGGCAATGTTAGCATATCCCCATGTGTTTTATTACATATAGTAAAAGGAGTAACAAAGTAGTACAATTTCAATAGTAAAAATGTCATGTCTAAGTGGGGTATTTTGACAAATTGGAGTTTGTTAGCCAACTTGATATCATTAGTTTCATGGGAAACAACTGCACTTCTGTCAGAGAGTTAGTCTCTTACGGTTAATCCAATAATCCGACGTGCTTGGAACTCTGAGAAAAATCTATCAAACACGTCCAATTACTTCGGGATACAAACAGATGGATAAGACGCTTAATTGGTGGTCTACCAGCAGTGTTGAAAAAAATAAAGCAAACACAATAAAACTTTTTCTCTCCTGTTCACTTGCATGTGATCATACACCCACTCAAGGTTAGAATAAACACACAACATCAGCAGAGAATGTTCTACCTACCTACAGGATATAGTTACCTGGATACTAACACACACAACCAAAGCATGTTCGTCTCTCTAGCATAAAAATGGAGCTCAGAATCAAATTCAGAATCTTTATTATTTTGGCAGCTTTTACAGTTTTATATACTTCACACTACACATCAGCAATCTGGTTCCATTCTGCGAAACAAATGACCATTGCATTATTATTAAGAGAACATCCTGTACTGTGGAAGATAATCAGGTGTGTCAGGTTTTTGTAATTGGTATGGTAAATGCAAAATCAGCAGTTCAGTTAGACTATGATATACCTATACATAATAATCATAAAAAAACATCAAGCAACTGTAAATTCTAATTATTTCTAATTAATTCTAATTGCTAATTCTATCTTTAGTTTAGTTGTGTTCTTCCAGTGCTAATTTTCCTATTATTGTAGTGAATTTCATTTTGTCCTATTTCATCTTTCTACTTTAGGTCAGTCGTAGAAGCATTTCACTTCATATCATACTGTGTATGTTTGTGAACGTGACAAATAAAATAAAAAATTAAACAGTTTTGGTTTTAATTTTTGAATGATTTTTTTTTTGTCCCTTTGTTTTGCAAAACACTAAAACAAAGTGTTTCCATTTCAAAAGCATTTCCAAGTTCACCCTTTTTAGAATGATAAAACCCAAATATAATAATAAAAAATATATAGTTTGAAAAGTTATGGGTACTTACTTGTATAAAGGGTTTCTACACTTTGTAATTGCACCCTTTATGGTGCTGTTCTACATAGCAATAAGGACAAATGCTAAGGTCAGTGATAGAACTACACAACAAAGCATTCGCCTTTCAGAGGAAGCTCCAAGTAGAAGCTCATATGAGTGGAAATAATCTATCCATCCAAATCTATCCAAAGCAGCTTTGAACAATTTTAAACTCGCTGAAAAGAAAGCCTTTGTTTCTATGGTTCTTTGTAACACGTTGAACATTTTTGTAGATCGTTTCTATGTTGTGTAGAACCCGATATCAAAAATATGTCTCCTTAATATGATATTACACTCTTGGGGCAGTGGTGGCTCAGGTGGTTGAGCCTCTGGGTAGCTGATTGAAGGGTTGGGGTGATCAGGCTCCTCCACCACCGGGTTGTCACTGTTGGGTCCTTTACAGTACCAAGACATTTAAACTGATGCCCCAAGCAAACCAGCCAATGCAGCCAGTACTGGTCACAAGCTCACTCACTCATCGTCTGTACCGCTTTATCATGTATTCAGGAGTGTGGGAGGCCTGGAGCCTTTCCCAGAAGATGTAGGGCATGAGGCAGGGTACAGCCTGGACAGGGTGCCAATACATAGCTGGGCACAATCACATACACACACACACTGGTGGTTTCCAGACAACTGTCTACATATTAGTTCTTTTAAATTCTCAGAATAAAATATTCACATGCTAGGGCAAATAGGGAACGCCAATTAGCCTAATCTGCATGTCTTCGGACTGTGGGAGAAAACCCACAACAAACAGGAGGAAGACACAAACTTCATGAAGTTCAGTCATGTCAACTCGACTTCTTCTTAGTTTAGCAGAAATGTTTCACAACTCATCCAAGAAGCTTCTTCACTCTAAGGTAAGTTGGAAAGTTCCTCCAAAGGGTCCTTCTCTATTTGAAATGGATGTTACTGTACATGAACAATGGAGAAGGTGAGAATAAGAGGAAGGGTCGTTAGACAGTAGAAGGGAGAGAGCTTTTAGAAAGAAAATAGAGAAAGATTAGTGAGAGTTGTTAAGGTGTAACCACCAGAAAGAGTAAGGGGAGTCCTTAATTGTGGCTTTCTTGGTGGACATGTCTTGATCAGGTCTTTATCTTTCTTGGAACAGATAAAAGGGCAGCATGAAACATAGGAGACAGGTTGTGTCGAGGACTTCCACCTCTGTTGAGAGAAGGATTTTGCACCTGCCAATAGATGTCTTCTTTCATTCCTCCCTCAAACCATCTATCCTCTCTGTCCAAAATTTGGACATTTTCGTCTAAAATGTGTGTCCTTTGTCCTTTAGGCAAAGGTATACCACTGATTCCGGACCTTCTGTGCTGATACATCCCCGATGTAGAGATGGAAACACTTTTCACTGTGCTGAACCGCATATGTTATATTGCTTTTCTTATGTTTTGGTGTGCTGAATTTGGGTTGGACACTAAGAAGAAGTCCAGTTGACATGTCTCAACTTCCAGATAACCTCACCTGAATGAGATTCTTCACAGACATGCAAACAGTCATGTTCCCTGAGGTGGGAATCAAACTGGAAGCTACTGTAAAGGTGCAATGCGACAGCGCTAACCAGTAAGCCACCTCCGCTCTGAAGCGTGGTTGGAAAATAGGAGGGTTGCAACAGGAAGGACATCCGTTGTAAAAACCCGGTCCTGGTCTTGCTGATCCAACTATCTGATGTGGTGACCCCTGGGATATTATAAATGACATTAAGTTCTTAGACAACTTAATACCCAACCCAGTTCTTTGGTTATCCCTCGACTTTGAATAACACCTAAAATTTTATTTTTGGAAGGGTTTAGAATAAGTTAGGGTGGGTACGTAGGGTCTATAGGGGTTCTACATTGACCTGTCTTAAAAAAAGAAACCCCTTGTTATAGGATTCCATCAAGCACGGGTTAAGGTTGTTTGAGTTGTCTTTAAAGCAAAACGTTTCCCATTAAGCAGGAGTTTCAAGTAGAGCCACTTTAAAATGCTAAGAATAGCTTTTACCTTTCCAAAGTAGCCTGGAGCACATTTCAATTTTGTAAGCATTTTCAGCTTTATAAAGGCATTTTATTTGGAACTCTCCTTAAACACTGAAACCATTTGTCACAGGGTTACATTAAGCACATTTAAAATATTCTTTTTCACTTGTCCCTCTGTTAGGAAGAGTCCCATATCATTTCTATGTCTCTGTTGGAATGTAATAGAAAAAGGGTTGCTTGAGGCTATTTTGCAAGGTTAAGGGTTCTATTCCGATGATGAAAACTATGATGAAGACAAATGCAAAAAGTTTCTTTTTTAGTTGAAGGATTATTGTCATACCAGTTCTATCTATCTATCTATCTATCTATCTATCTATCTATCTATCTATCTATCTATCTATCTATCTTTTAACAGTTCTAATACAGTGTAAAATAAAGGCCCATTTTAAGAACGTAAGGGCTATTAGCTGTAAGAAACTTCTTTGGTGTAACTTTGCATCTATCACCTTTAATGGTTAGCTGGATAGGAGACTTACATAGGGCATGAGGCGGGGTACACCCTGGACAGGGTGCCAATCTATCGCAGGGCACACACAGATACCCGAAGAAAACCCACCATGTGCATGGAAGCAGGAATCAAACCTGTCCGGGAATTAAACCTGACCCTGGAGAGGCAAGGTGACAGTTTTAACCACTAAGTTGCCATGCCGCCGGTGGTATTACACTTGTGTAACAATATATAAGTCTTAATGACTATTTGATGATCTATCTATCTATCTATCTATCTATCTATCTATCTATCTATCTATCTATCTATCTATCTATCTATCTATCTATCCATCTATCTATCTCTCTATAGCTACTAATTAACCCAGGTACATACATGCAAACCTTTCTGTAAAAATAACATATACAGTATAAATGATTTCCATGACTAGTAGTATAAAAATGCTGCTGGAAAGCAGTCATATTTAGTTGTATTGTGTGATTGGATGCTGTATAATGATAAGACTAGCCACGGCTCTGGTAGATCCCCACTGAAAGAAATGTGAAGCAGAACGTTCAGCTTTAAGGCATAACAGCTGCAACCCAATTGAATCTTCACAATCTGAAAACATAGCCACTAGCCTGCAGATACTGGACCACGTCAGACAAATCTCTCCCGCTGACCCAGTTTACTGCGCAAAGAAATTACACAAAAATAACAAATAAAAACACACACTCTGATGGATGTTTTTCCTAACACACTAGTAGAAACCGTCTGGGCTGGTTTGTGTAAAATGCCACCGCACGGCGTCCGGCAAAGGGCGTCGCTTTTCTTCCACCATGTTGGAGGAACATACGTTGCAAGGCTCCTGTGTAGGAAAGAAAAATGGATCTCCGGCAGCGAGGCAGCACTGTGTCAATGCTGTGTTTTGACAGCATCGGGTCACGCAGTCAACAGGGACACGAGAACAAAAGTGGGCAGCTGCTCCATGGCGCTTGATCGCCAACTGTTTGGAACAGGTTTCTGCCCAGAACGTCACACATTCAGCCACACCACCAGACACATGGACTCACTGCTGCAAGTATTTCAGCTCATCTGCCAGACGGGTTTCCTCATGCCGGACACAGTGCCGACCTCATCTCATGCCTCATTACTGTAAATAAAAATACATTTGTACTCTCATGTGGCTCGATAGAAAGCGCTTTCCAAAATCTTTCCCACGGATCTGGGTGTTGGTTTTTTGAATCACACGGTTTTGGACTGATAATGTGTGGCTGAATTGTTATGTAATCTGTGTGATATATTACGATCATGTTCCTTTGATCTTGCTAGACACATCTTCATGAAAATGTAACAAGAGTTAATGCATAATTAGGTAAAAAAAAAAGTTTGAACATATCCAGGAGTTAAGTAAAAAAGAAATGAAATAACGATTTATACTAAGTGTGTTTTTTAACCTCAGGTTTCCATAGAGTAAAATACAAGTCCAGTTGATTCATAAAGCAATGATTTGATACTGAATGATACAATTGGATCACCAACAAGACGATATGATTTATTGGCACCTTTTTTTTTTAAATTAGACTCCGGGTTGATCTTCTATTAATTTGTGAAAGATGACGATACTGTAGAGAAGTTCTATTTTAATTGAATTGATTTGAAAGATAATTCGCTAGATTGTTGTTCGCCATCCAACAAAACATTAATCGGTGTCACAGATGTTTCATTATTCTCAGAACTAGTGCTTGAATAGCAAAAGAATCCAAAAGACTTTTGTTCACAGAAGAGATGTAAGCAACTCTCAATGTGAATAGGAAACACATACAGTATTTTCCAATAACGTCTATAACCAAATTTGGCTTTAAAGAAGATGCATACTGTAGTTCTATCTATTTGTCAAATAAAATGACATATTTTGGCGAGACAAAGGACCACATGACGTTAGACTCTCCTAGCTACAATAGGTTCTCGAACTCTAACTAAGCAATCTCACTTTTGTCTAATGTTGCAAATTCCACAATGATGTTACATCAGCTCGTTACCACCAGCAACCCAGTGGATTACAAAACACATACAGTCCCTTACCTGATCAGGAGGAACAAGCTAACACTCCATCACACCCGAATCCATTTTCCTCTTTTGGTATCAAATTGACATTTTCACTCACAAACTCATTACTGTTTGTTTCTTTGCTTTATTTACTCTATCTTGTGCTATTTTTATTTGTTTCTAATTTCTTTGTGGAAACGTGTAATGTTTTGACGTATCCAGGCTGCTGATGCATGTGTACCAATTTCATACCAATTTCATCATAACACCTCTGAAACAGCACTAACTATTGATTACTTCTTTTTTCACATGACTGCCAGGGCAACTTACAGCTCAGGAACATCGAATTCTGAAATATGTGGTCTCCTGACCCCCAAAACAAACAAACAAACAAACAAACAAAAACAAACAAAAAACAAACAAGACACAAACAAATAAAAACTACATTGACAGTAGATGTTAATATTTCAGATGGACATGACCAATTATAAAATTGTATAAAAGGTTGTAAAAAAAAGTATAATAAATTATTGATAAACAATAAAATGTGAACTAACTGAAATAAACATTATAAATGCTCCACAAACTCCATGCACACGGACCCGAGGCGTTAATCGAACCCGGACCCTGGAGGTGCGAGACCACAGGGCTCATCACTACACCACCATGCCGAAAATAATCTATATGTTGCACATTATGTACTTTTCAAAAAATGAATAAGTGAATGAATTAAATATTGCTAAGCAATAAAATTACCTTCAATAGTGCTTTATAAAATTGCCTAAAGATTCACACGCATATCATGTAAATGTTTAAGTAACCAGCATATAAATAAATAAATAAATAAATAAATAAATAAATAGTTTTGAATTATGAATCAGCTAAAAAATCTCCTTTTTTAACGATCATTTCTTATATCATTTTTTATTTATGAGCGATTACTGAAAATGAGATGAGATTTTTAAAAATCGATATACTTTAAAATAATGTATAATATACTCTTTTTTTTAACAATATACTCAAAAATTATATATAATATACTCCTTTTTAACAATATTCTCTATTATAAAACACAGTTTTTCTCAGCTATATATACTCTAATAAACGCTGAGTCCTGTAAGTGTGACATTGTTGTGCTGTAATGCGAGGTGTAATGTGTGTACATTTTGTACAATTTTGGAATTGTACCTAATTTGCGAATCTAAACTGAGATAGGATCTGAGGCAGAAAGTCCCAGAGTGCAGTGTGTGTGTGTGTGTGTGTGTTGTGGGCGGAGGCGCTAAGCACGCAGCTCTGTGCTGTCCCACCACCTGAGTTCCTCTGCAGCTGAGCTAATTAGACCATGCACATTTTTCATGGAGCTCAGCTTAAAATGCTCCTCTCAGCCTAAAAATAAGCATCTCCACCATCTTGGATTTGACAGGCATAATAAGCATCGCTATCTCCACGTCCTAGAACAGGGTGTGTTTTTGCCATCACAGCGATTCGCTCCCGCCTTCAGTCCCCAAGTGTTTACATGCAGATGCAGTCATGAAGGCTTGTCGGTGCTGCACGAACACGAGCAGCAGGAAAACCTCTTTAAAGTCGGCGTTCCCGTGATCGACACCTAGAGCAGGGTTAAAAGCCACGCAGGGATTAGTAACCTGATGTTTTTGGGGTTTTTTTTAATCCGGCCCCCAGGAGACTTAACCAGTCACAGGGAGGGAAGGAAAAGGGAAACGCGGAAACGGTTCCGGTATAAATAGAAAAGCTGTGCAGCTTCATAAGAGCAATAACAGTCATACATTATTAAGAAGATACTCAAGACAACAACTCGTCTTCTGTTTCTCTTCTCTGGCTTTAATGTGAGCGGATGGTGTTCTTTAAATAGAGCGAGGAGAGGAAGGGGGCAGATACACAGAGGCAGCTCAGAGTTTATCATCTCTCTCTGTCTCTTTTTCTGTTTCCGCTTGTTTCTCTATGTCTCTTTCTCTCCTTGTCTCTGTCTCCATCTGATTCTGTTTCTGCTCGTCTCACTCTGTTACTTCGTCTTTCTTATTCTTATTGTCTCTCTCTGTTTCTCTTTCTCCTTCTCATTACTGTCTCCCTTTCTATTTCTCCTTGTCTTACTCTGTGTCTCTGTCCACATCTCATTCCATTCCTTTCTGACTCAGGGAGACAGAGAGAGACAAGCAGAGATTGAATAAGAAAGACAGAGAAAGAGAGAGAGAGAGAGATGAGAAGAAACAGAATGAAAAGGAGACAAAATAGAAAGACAGAGACAAGCAGAAAAAGTAAAGGAACAGTAACAGTAAAAGAGAGACAGAGTGAAAAGGAAACAGAGACACAGAAAAGGGAAAGAATAAACAGACATACGACAGTAATTATCCTTCATATTCCGGCTTCTGCATCGCCTCTCTCTCTCTGCTTCTCACTCTGTGTCTCTGTTTGTTTCTCCTTGTCTTCTTCTCAGTCTCTTTTACTGTCATCTCTCTGTCTTTTTTATTCTGTCTCCGTTTGTCCCTCTCTTTCTCCCTGTCTCTTTCTAATTCTGTCTCTCTTTCTGTTTCTGCTTGTTTCTCAGTTTTTTTATTTCGGCTTGTCTCTGTCTTATTATTTTGTCTCTTTCTCATTCTGTCTCTCTGTCTCTCTGTCTCTCTCTCTCAGCTTGGCATTATGATGATATAATGATGATGTAAAATGATGGCGAGAATAATGGACGAGGCATGATGAAAAATCGTTTTTGTTTAGTGAAACCCGTTTAAAGCGATTGTCTCTGTATAAATGTGTTAATTAGGTTAGTCAGGTGATAAATATAATATAATTATCCAATTAATGTTATTTATATGGACTTTTTTATATTAGTTAAATATTGTAACCGGTTATTTCTGGTTCATGACGTATTTTCTCATAAACAAAAGTGTTTTTTTCTTTCTTCTCCACTCATCGTGTTGTTTTTTGTCACTAAGATGTTTCTAAAATATGGAGCTCCAGCACATGACATTAAACACTATGATTTCTTTTAAAACTCTCTTTAAAATCAGCTTTTGATTCAGAATCATTTTCAAATGCAAATTGTAAGCAGAACACACACAATAAAGAAGCTAAAATGTACTGTATATTAATAACGAGCTCATTTTGGGTGAAGAAACCTGTTAAAGACAGTGCTGAATATTAATCTCTCTCTCTCTCTCTCTCTCTCTCTCTCTCTCTCTCTCTCTCTCTCTCTCCTTCACTTTGTGCATTCATCAGCACCCAGGGTTTTTTTTTCCCTTTCTTTCCCAAAGCTTGAATTCATATTAAATTTTAATTTAAAATAAGCCACAGAAATGAATCACGACAGGAGGATAGCTCCAGGCTCGGTGCGAATATGTATGACCTCTATTATAACACACAAGTGCAGTAAAACAAGGCTGCTACCTGATTCCTCTCCCGACGTTTCGGCAAAACCTGTAAAGAACATCGAGTATCTGGCTGTAGAACCACGCCAGAGGTCACGGCTTTGGCTCCAGTTACACCGGGTCGTGGTGTCGAGTTCGAGTCTCAGCGGGACTGCAGTGAAGAATATTAGACCCCAGTGAGTTGTTACAGTATAGAGGAAATACAGTATATAAGTAGCTTAAACATAGTAAAACTTATACGCGCGTCCGGGATTCGTTCAAAACTCGATTGCATCAGTGAAGAAGAGGAATCATAAATTAAGGTTAAGTGAGGTTTAATATCTATTTATTTCATATTTCACTTCATTTACTGTACATCTCTTTTCTAAATCTGTTTAATTGGTTTTAAATAAAAAAATATAATAATAATGATAATGTTGGAAATTTGTAATATTGGTAATATTTTTAAATGTCTGGAATGGATTATCTACATTTAACTGCATATAAATGGATTAAATGTGTATGCCGAGGTACCAGTGTCTTGTATATTCAGTACGTTTTCATGTCTCAGACATTTCATGTCTATCAGCAGGGATGTTATCTCTGAGTATGTGTACATTAATTCCCTGTAATGGTAATATGAAATAAAAAAATAATGATATTTTGTTCTGTGGGTGAAAAATTAAGGGAAAAGTTTAATAAAAAGAAAAAAATTATATAATAATTATAGTATTCAGAGTAAGTGTAACATAGTAATAAGAAAATATTTGTAAATTAAACCTGTCCTTAGGCCATTCTTATTGTTTTTAAAACATTTATTTAATAGTTTAATCGTAAAAGTCTCCCTGCTTATTAAATGTCCCAAATATAAATGCCATTAATTTATTATCATATTTCTGCTTATAAAATATACCTATATTTATGATGTATTTTTCTTCTTCTTTTTTTTTGTAATTAAAATATAAATGTTTTCCCCCAAAACTAAGCCCATTTGCAGAATGTTCAAGGATGTAAAAGAAAAAAATATTGACAAAAGAAAGAAAGAAAGAAAGAAAAAAAATAAATCAGATATAAATAGTTTTATATTAACAGAAAAATTTTAACCTTGGTGAAAAGCTAAGAAACTTTGCCAGTAGGAAAAGTATTTTTGCACACATTAAAATACACTTTTTTAAATATGTTTTTACCCATATTAATTAAATCACAAAATATAAATCTGTACTCATTGTCTTAGGGTCCATGGCCTAAAATCCACCAAAATAAAAGGATAAAAGGTTGCAAAAATAAATAAATATTGAAATAATTTGGTGCCAAAAAAATACCCAAAAATTACTGTTCATATTTAAATAATAAACAATTCAATAATATTTCTGGAATTGATTTATTTTGCAGAAAATTAAATAAAATGGGATGTATAAATATGTGCAATAAAAACATAAGCTTGCTATAATCTTCTAGGGAAGAGACACTTTTTAATCGTTTATTCATTCATTCATTTCTTCTTTGTTTTCTTTTGTCGCTAGAGGCCACGTCTCTGCCATCTTCAGTTTCCTTCAAACTGTCGATTATTACAAACTTTCTCAGATAAACAGAAGAAAGCCGTGCAGTCTGTAAACATCCATTACACTCAGTGTACACTGTAAAGAGGAGAATGAAGAGTCTTTGTCATTAGCGTGACTGAGCGGAAACCCGGCGCACCAGAGCTAATGCCAGCAGATGAACAGAGTTTATTTTATACACTCATTCCGAAATATTTTTATTTCTTCAGCGCCTGCATCGCTATTAGCATCTAATCAAAAGTATGATTGCGTTCATTTTCTCAAATCTTCTCATTTCAGAATGCAGAATGAAGCTAATGATGTGAACAAAGCAGATGGTTCCCTCTCTCTCTCTCTCTCTCTCTCTCTCTCACCGCTTCTTCTCCTTCCTCCATTTTCCTCTCTCTCATGCACCATATGGTGGCCCAATCACACGTCTTAGTTTGGACACAAAGTGCTTAAGTTTGGCTTTTTATACCACGCTGCTGCTGAGTTCTGCGTTCTGATTGGTCAGAAGGTGTTGATTCGTTTTCTTTAACTCCCCTCTTACTTTGTAACATGACAAGCTATGCTGTATTTTTTATTCTTGTAATGTAAGGTGCTACAACATACAGTAAGTGAGAAGAGGACATCTCATCTCTTCCCCCACATTACAGGTGCCGTGATGGCGGCAGGAACTTCCCTCCATCACATCATCCTGTTGTTGATTACTTTCCCACACTGCCACAGCGCAGAGTGTCTTATTCATCACTTAGAGCAGATCGTGAGTTCCTGATTGCACCTGAATTGGAAATGTGACAAACAAACTCAGGGAAGTGCAGCTTGGCTTAGTTAAGCATTCATACAGAGTGCTGCTGATTAGCTTCTCGGCCTGCTCGTGCAATCGTTCACGTGTTCGCCTCTGCTCTCTCTCTCTCCATCTCCCATCACTCCTAAACACACGCCAGGAACCTCAGTATGATCAAACCTCTGGTGGAAGTCATTTCCCATCCAAGTGCATAAGCAAGTAAGCAGTCATTTATACTGTAAGGTAATGTTTCTTTCCATCTCATTAAACAGATAAAACTAGTTCCTGGTACCACACCTTATCTGAGAGCAAACTTCCTTAATCTGCATTGTGGAATCTCAGCAGGTTTTAGTCCTTGAGGCTCCACTATTTAAAAAACATTGCCTGATTAAAAGCGCTATACTACAATCAGGGCACGGTATACACTAATCACCACTACATTTAGCGGGAATTAAGGTAAGAGCATGGCTGAGAAAGATATCAGGGAAATTCTAAACTGCATTGGAGCGTTTCATGATTGGGTGACCTTTTGACCTTTTGAAAGGTTGCTTAGTGTGAACACTCTGGACCGTGCCTGGGTTTCCATTCTATTTCCATTCCATTCCACTTGGAAAGGTGTTCTCATGTATTCTACATGTTCTCATGTTCTACGGTATGTTGTATTTCAGCAAGGTTCGAGTCAAATATGAAAGATAACTGTACCTACTGTAATGATGGAAGTGGACCACTGTTGAGAACGTGACATCATCAAACTCGTCCGTCTCTGATATCATCCTCTGAACTTGCAGCAATACCTGATATAGCGGGGAGGCAGACGAGAGCAGTAATATCAGAGAATATGAAATCAATAATATATGATGTAGTGTTAAGGTCTTCTTTTTTTATAACTTCTTTACTTTCGTCAGCGAACAATTGTCTCTCTAGTTTAGTCATATCAAATTCCAACAAGGCAGAGACTTTCAAATATGGAGGAGACTATCGCATACTTCCTTCAAGACACATGACCCCCTCTGACCGCATTTTACCGACTGCTCATGCAATGTTGGGGATGGCCTACCACGTTTGGAGGAAAGCATTATCCGCTACATGAGGTCACAGATGCCAGTGATTGGCTAGTGTCACCATGATTGATGTAAGAGTAGAACAACCTCCAGATGATGGTACATTTACTGCCAGAGTGATTTACATTTTTACATCTGGGCAGTTGAAGGTTAACGAGCAAGGGCAAACAGTGTCAACTTGGTGATAGTGGGGTTTAAACCTGGGACTGTCCAAACCATAGTCAAATGCCATAACCACATGCCAAAGACATGAACTATCCGTTATCACCCAGATGAGGATGAGTTCCCTGTTGAGTCTGGTTCCTCTCAAGGTTTCTTCCTATTCTCATCTCAGAGAGTTTTTTCATCAGCACCGTCGTCCTCGGGGACAATCTGATCGTTATGATCCATACATATTTGATTACACTTTGTAAACTAATTTACCAATTTTTTTTCTGTAAAGCTGCTTTGCGACAATGTTAATTGTTTAAAGCACTATACAAATAAAATTGAATTGTGCTTAATTGGTGGATCACAAACCAACTAGATGTATACTGCCACCTGCCGTATTGGATATACAGTACATGCGCAAGCGTATGTGTGTATTCGGGTACAGAACAATATTTCTAATGTGAAAGCTACCCAGTTGAGAAGTGGGGAGGAACTTTGGGCAACTGTCCTTAACATAAAGGCATCCTGTAGGTTTTCATGTGTCTCTCTCTAAAAATCTGATTAGCACAAGTGGTTAAATGTTTGTTCTGTATATGGCATTTGTATCGTAACCAGCAGAAGAATGGATCAGATTTTGGAATGGATCGAAATGGAGTCAAGGCCACAGCAAGGTCAAATAGTTGACCATTTAAATAGATGAACTGGATATGTTGGCAGAAAAGACAATCACTATCAACATGACTGTTTGTTCATGTGTGACATTGTGTAGAGGAACAAAGTTCTGCATCTCTGACTTTAACATGAATCGTCTTGAAAGGCCACTTATAGGGTCCTGAGCAGCTTTGTATGGCTAGTGCTACGTCTCCTTTTTCATTCCAACTCCATTTCCCAGAAACATAACTGACGATACACTTCACCACATGACCAGTCACATGACTCGCACCTGAGCTCACAGTTAGATGATTACTAAGACGGCACACCTGCTCCTCTTCACACACTTTCTGGAAATAAACCAGACTTGCATTGATTTAGTGCAAAGTCTCCCTCTGTTCCTGTGATGATTCCAGGCCTCATGTTTATTCATTGCTTTCCTGGTTCTCGACCACGGCCTGGTTCTTCTATTTTCCCCTCGTTCAGTCTGTTTTTTTATCCCCAGCATTAGCCTTTTTTGGATTAGAATATTGCACTTGACCTTTGGGGTGTTTTTTCTTAATTATAACCTGCATTTGCATCAACACTTCAGCCAGCAAGTCTCCTGTGGGACACTGAATCAAATGGTAAGCTCCTTTAAATCAATTTAACAAAAAAAATAATAAAGGAAATGAAATATATCTATAAGGGAGCACTTAGGTACAGGAAGCTACGGTGACCCTAAACCTGTATTTCTGCTATTGAATCATGTTACATCAAGAAATCGGCCAAACTTTGCTGGACATACTTTAAAAGCTTGTGTATTGAAAGAAAAAAAAGTTGATGTCCACTAGAGTTTAATTCAGGAAATATCTGAAACTTTCCAGACTCTCCCCGAGTCTCTGCGCCTAATGGGTCTAGGCAACACAATCCTGTAAAAGCCAGAAGTACGCAGTAAATCATATAAACAGCTCTCTCTCTCTCTGTCTGAAGCAGCAAACAGCAACTGAGTAGAGGATCCAATTACAAAGGAATCTGAAAAGTGACTCTCTAAACAGTAGCACCATGCTCACAGCCGATGAGGGATCACTTCATCACTTGACTTTGGCACATAAAGTACACCGACTCTGTAATATGGATTAGAAAGAAACCCTTCTGGAAGCTGAATAGTGCAAGAAAATAAAAAAACGCCTTTCATCAGAATGTTGCGAGATTGAATCCCAGTGATTGAATGCCACAGTGTTGGCCATGATGTTTGACGGTGTTGATGGGTGGGTGGGTGTTGAGGAGGTGTTGCTCTTAATGTTTCTAGCTAATTTTCGGCTTTTGTGACATCATGGATGTGGAAGCCGGTGGATAGTGCTTTCTTCTTGCTCTTAGTTGTACAGAGAGTTTGAAACTATCTTGTTTTGCAGACTTTCTATAACGCTAAACAGAATTAGACATGACGTATAGTTCATCCATCCATCCATCTATACATATTCTCTACCACTTATCCATTGTACGGTCACAGGAGGCTTTAAGCCTATTGTAGGGAATTTAGTGCATAAGGTAGGGTACACCCTGGATGGGATGCCAACTCAAAAAACAAGCACACAAACATTTACACACTCATTCATACACTACGGACAATTTGGAAACACTAAGCAGTCTGCACTGCATGTCTTTAGACTGTAAGACGAAGTTGTTATTAGTCTTTTGGCAGATCCAATGGAGGGGTCGCTACAACGGACAACAACTTGGCACAGGATTTAGGCCGGATGCCCATCCTAATGCAACCCACCCATTTTTATCCGGGCTTGGGCACCAGCACTGCATCCAGTCGCTGGGGTTTTGGGCATTGGGTGGAAATCGAAGCCGAGTCTTTCACATGGGCAGGTGAGAAACCTACCACTGAGCCAAAAATGCCTATAGGAGGAAACGGGATGCACACAGACTGGAGGCAAGAATCGAACCCCCAACCGTGGCAGTGTGGCGTGACAGGGCTAACCGCTAATCCTCTACTACTTAAAAAAAAAAAAACTGAATAAATGATATTAATAATTCTCTGAAAATAATTAACTTCCAAAAGGTCAAACTGCTTAATCATTGATGTTCCTCCCATAACAGCATGACACTGTTTTTTTATTATTATTATTATTATTATTCTTTACATATTGGACAGAAATGCCCAAAACTGTGAGCAGAAAGCATGTGTTAGCTTTCACTCTGCCCAGCTGGTAGGTGTCATGTGATAGACGAACACAGGCTGGTGGGTGGAAATTGGGGATGAGAAGGAAAAAAAAAACTTTTGTTCTTCCTCCTCTGTCCTGAATCCACTACAGTCCTCAAAGGTTAAGAGGACATCATGTCAAACCCCACGCAGGTATAGCTGACTAATCTGTTTCTGCAGGAGGATACAAGACAGGATTTGGGACATGGGTTTGAGAGTCTATTTCCTCACAAAGCCAAGTGTTCTTTGTGCCTCCACTGGGAAAAGAAATGGGAACAGGGATGAGTCTTCAAAACACAACATCTGTGGTCCTTTAGAGATGATTTAGGAAACAAGGGGGAATGAGTGCTGGCGGACCACGCGGTAAACTAATGCCACTTTCCTGTTTCTCCCATCTGGTCATTTGTGAATCTGTGTGTGTGTGTGTGTGTGTTTGTTCTGGCCATGAAGCTTCTACTCTGAGCAAGAAAGCAAACACCGCTATTTGGGTCCTTGGCGAACGCCTTCATTACACTACAGGAGCTTCTGTGTGCTGTAACTGAACATTTCTTCCTGGCTCTATTTTAGTTGATGGTTAATTAAGAGAAGTATTTGATGCATTATGGAAGGTATACAACATCTCCTATTGGCCAATAATCAACAATGATGTGATGTAATGATGCATAGTTACTGTTCCAAACCAGAAAGATGATTATTTTCCTGTAATTTTCCCACATTACCACAAATCATAAGTTATACTTAATAATCCGGAAGACAAGTCCCTTCCTGTTCTCACTTATGTTACAGCAGCTACGTGGGTGTCATTCCCTCACCAGTTTTGTTTCTCCTTCTTGACATTTATACCTGTAAAAGCAGCCAAACATCAACTTCAACCGAGTTTATAATCAGGTTTAGCTGTTTAACCAACAGTAAAATTATATTTTTATGCGTAAGATTGAGTGCCTTAATATGAATCTGTAACTCCTCAAATCTGTGAGCATAATTAAGACCTTTTGACCAATCAGAATCTATAAATTATTAGTGCTTTCAGACAGGCAATGCTCTTTTATCTGCACCACAGTAAGATGGTTCTGTTTGTATTTCTGTTCCTACAGTAATCAAGCATGTTTTCGTTCCAAGGTTACGAGCCTGGGATTGTATCGCGTCTCAGTTAGCACCCGTGCCAGATGGAGGTCTATGCATGTGTGAGGTTCTCGCACAGAGAGAAACGCTGTCCTCCTCCAGGCTTATGACCTTGGGAAAGGAGGTTGAGCTTTACTTTCAATACCAGGTTATTTTACACCTGCAAGAAATCGATAGAGCGTCCAAAGCCCCAGAGCCCACGGCATCAACTTCAACTCGGACTGTGAGAGAAGGCTGCGTAGGAGTTATGCTGTGTATTTATCAGGAATAAAATATAATAAGCATTTACACATAAATTCATGCCTACCTGCTGGAGCGCTCTATTGATTCATAGCTCGATGGTTCTTTACAGAAGGGTTTTGGATTCAACAATAACCCCCCAAAAAAATGTATATCTATATATCTATCTGTGCATCACTTTGCCATAACATAGAAACACACAACTAAAGCTTTTTAAAATAAAATACATGCTAATTCTATAATATACAACATATCAACGTGTAACTTTTTAATTCTGCAGTAAAATCCTTAATGTTAATACTACTTAATACTTAGTCCAGCTGGAGCTGTACAGTGTTAATTCAAGACTATGGGTGTTTATTCAACACTGGGGATTTTACACAGTAGCTTGACATACCCAGTTAAAAATACAGTCAATATAGTGCAATACAATTACGTTAATTTATACAATAATACTGCACATCATCATTTATTTTCTTTCACAATCCATAATTAGATGAATGAAATATAATAGAATAAAATAGGACACGAGACAAAGCAATACTGTTAGAATATTGCGCAATACAACACAGCAGAAGAGTGTTTAAAAGAATAGACTTTAATACAAAACTGTACAAAGGAATATTATAGAGTTTAATACATTACGCTACAAATCTATCATGTCAGAACCAAATACAATATAACACTGTAGAATAGAGTTTAATAGATGATGGCACGGTGGCAAAGCGGTTAGTAATGTGGCCTCACACCTCCAGGGTTGAGGGTTCGAGTCCTGATTTTAGATCTGTATATTCTACATGTGCTTGATCAGTGATCCGGTTTCCTCCCACACTACAAAGTCATGCAGAGTAGGCTTACTTTATCCCAAATATCCCTTAGTGTGATAATGAGTGTGTGTGTGTGTGTGTGCCCTGTGTGGAACCGGCACCCCATCCAGGGTGTACCCCACAAAGTACCCTGAGCTCCCTTTGATCGGCTCCAGGGCTCCCAAAACCAAATACAACACTGTATAATACAATTTAATGGAATTTAATACAGTACAATACAATACAAAAAAAAAAAAACAATAGTCTTAGAAAAGAATATTGAATATAATATAACATAATACAATACAACAGAAAACAATAACGTTAGAATAGAATACAGCACTGTACCTTTGAATTGAACAGAATAGAATATTCTCATATTGTTCCTGTACAAAGTACAACAGATTTCAGGTGAGACCTCCAGATCAGTGATTTTGTGCCGAAAACAAACAGTAGCAGAATAATACTATAGCAATATCGAGAGGATAAAAGAGAGAAATATGCAGACAAACTCATGTAAAAGCATACAGATTTACATTATTGCAGTTATTGCATTAGTTTATTGTATTGCATGTGCACTTTTGCATTGTCAGTGTATTGCACATGTAGTTATTCTGCACAGTGATTGGACTTGTACCTGTATAATGTCAGAATATCAGGAATTTACTTGTTCAGGGTTGTAGTGCCTTGTTAAAACATGAGCAGTGTGAGGGAGGTGTGCGGGGGACTGGAGGTGCAGAGTCTAAGGGTGCACAGGGCAGGGCTAAGCTGAGTGTGAAAATGACTCTGAGGTAGAAACTAGACTGAAAGTATGTGCCGTGACGATCCACTAGTGCTTTCCAGACAGCGGCATATAAATCTCCCTCTGCAGTAGAACGGACCCTGCAGGAAGACCAATGTAATATAGTTGTAATTAGGTTTATATATGGTTTATATACAGTATTACACCTTGTGGCTACATAGTACTAGTAAGAACCTAAAACTACTCTCACCCCTGTTAATTACACTAATTGTCTAACTGACGGTCGCCAGCTCCGTCAGTCGCGGCTAATTAGTTCCGCCAGATGCATGCATGGGAGGATATTTGTCGCTGGAGCAAAACGACTGTATAAATAAAGAAAGAAATCATAATCTTCTGATGATAAATGTGGAACTGTTGTACTGTATAAATGCAATATTAAATTCACTACACAACGCAAGGCTGTGATAACTTCTGACCTATGGTTGTGTAATAGCTGTGCTGATATTCAACACAACAGCACAGCCTTAAATGCGATACTGATTAATTAACATTATTATTAAGTCAAAACAAAGAGAAGATATAACAATGTTTTAAATTAACTTAGAATAATAAGATATAAATTGAATATTAAGCCAAATAAAAGAGAAAAAAAAGACTTTATATTCAAATGCAAAACCATTGTTTAATTTGTAGCAATGTTTATTTAGCCAGGGGTTAAAGCCACATTACTTTGCTATTGTATGTAGATTAGCCCAAAGAGTACAACTTGGCTTTCTTTAGTTGTTTTGTTGGTGTATATGTATGTGTGTGTGCACGGACAAGCCATTTATTGAGCTGTGCCACCCAAGCTCAACAATACCTTAAATAACTGGAGGCAGATGCTGGGAGAACAATTGCAGGGCGAGACACAATGCAGGGGAAGGAGCTCGGTTGAAAGCTTCAATAAGAAACAGGCAGTTTTGCTGTCGCTGAGACAAAAAGAGGCTAGCGGCTATTTGTTCTAGCGGAACAGAAGAACGATTGTGGAAGAACCGTAGCATGACATTGGGAGAACAAAAAAACGCAAATACTGCATGAGAGAGATAAGCCTGCACACACAAAAAAAAGTGTAGGAAATGTATTTCTCGTCATGAAGTCGTCGCTGAAACAGATTTCCGGGTTGAGGATTAGGAAAAAGCCCACACCTCGTTGTTTTTGTTTTTAGTTTTTAGTTTTTTCCTCATGAATCTTAAAGATTCAGCATGTTTTACCAGGAAATAATTAGTAGCAATGTAACCTCTGGGGAAAAGAAAAAAATATATATGCATGCAGCATGTTGTGCATAAGTATATCTGGATATGGGATCGAGATTTTTTTTTTATATATATATTTTTATATATTAACGCAATATATATATATACTGTGCACTGACTGAATACATTTACTTAAGTACAGTACATATTGCATCTATCTGTACTTTCCTTAAGTAGATCTATTAGTGGAAAAATTTTACTGCACCACATCCTACAGCAAATATCTGTACTTTCTATTTCACTATACTCCCAGAAAGTTGTTGTGTTACATAACAAAGTGGTGTGTGGTATTTAAAGCAGGAATATCGCTACCTGCTGTCTATTATGCATAAACACATGATTAGCATTGCCAAAGCTTATACAAAACATTTTTATTTGCCTTTTGCACAGATACAGGTACACATGTATATGTACAGTAGATACAGTAGGACTTCTTGTACAGCTCTCGCAGTCAGTTTTAACACACAAGATATAACACAAGTTAGTGCAAACAAATATTAAAATAAAGTGCAAACATCTCATCTTCTATACCGCTTTATCCTGTATTCAGGATCATGGGGACCCGGAGCCTATTTCAGGAGGCTTAGGGCACGAGGCAGGATACACCCTGGACAGGGTGCCAATCTATCGCAGGGCACACACAGATACACACACTACAGGCAATTTGGGAACGCCAATCAGCCAAACCTAGCATAATCCGGAGTTCACGGAAAAAACCCACCAACCACGGAGAGAATATGCAAAGACCATGCATACAGAGACGGGAATCGAACCCAGCCCCTGTAGGTGCAAGGCGACAATGCTAACCACTACACCACCATGCTGCCAAGTGCAAACATATTTAATAAAAATAGGGCACTCGATAAATAGGAGCAAGCATCTATTTTTACATTTTTTTAAAAAGATACAAAAAAAAGCACAAGAAAAATATCCTGGTGAAAATGAATACTGTTACCCCGATGTGAGGAAACAGAACCTGAGGGAAAGAAACAAAAATGCTTAATCCTCCGTGAAATGCTTAATCATGTAGCAGGTGTTTGAAATCAAAGGGGAGATGGTTGCAGATAGCAGCGAAACGGCACGTCTTCAGTCTGGAAGGAGAAAGAGAAAGTGTAACGGAGTGTAAGTGCCTCGGGACGTGGCTCTGCAGGGCCTCCTGGGGTGTGCTGTGGTTTCTGGCACCAGGAAGTTAGCAGTGGGTCCTTTGGGTGCTGTGGGGAGAGGGCTTCATGGACGAACTTGTTTGTCTGGTGCATTCCATGAGTGCGTGATCAGATTGGGAACTGGAGAGTTTGGATGCCAGGTTGGTGGAATTGGACTATTTGCCAGCTGAGCCCTGTGCACCGCAGGCTCTGGTGCCCTGGGTGTCCTGGTGCCTTTCATGCTTGGCCACCATTGACTCGTGCTGCAGTTTGTTCTTCGTTGGCTTTTCTGTGGAATCGGACCTGCCGGGAATCGGTGAATCTTGATTCTGTTTTAAGATTAAGATGCAATTATTTGTCACATGTACCTTACAGCACAGTGAATTATTATTATTATTTTTTACATAACTAAAATAGGAAGCTGGGATCAGAGTGTCAGGTCAGCCAGGATACAGAGCCCCCTTGAGAAGGTAGGGTTAAGAGCTTTGCTCAAGGGCTCAACAGTGGCAACTTGGTGATGCTGGGGCTTGAACCCCCAACCTCCCGATCAGTTACCCAGAGCCTTAACCATTTAAGCCACCACTGCCTATAATATACTAATATACCCTACTAATAAACTGTTACTATTGTTTATTGATATATAGTTGGTGATCAACATTGTTTAGTTCACATAGCGCTGGTGTTAATTTTAGAACAGATGATAAATGTATTCAGGGGTACAGTATTTGTGGTATTTCTTACGCTTGCTTGTCAAAGCAAAGTAAACCTTCCAACCTCACTGTCAACTACACTACCAAAACATCTAATTATAAACACAGATGACATTCTCGTCTCCTCTGATTTGACTTATTTTCCCTTACGCCAGAATCTTTATGCTGATTGCTGATTGAAAAGCACAAAGGTAAGCAGGTTTTTTTGGTGTTGTTGTTTCCCAGCACTGGTTCAGAGACATCTGATTCAGCTCAGGAAGGATTATCTCAGGCCCATGAGCAGGTGCTGTACATATGGGGAGAATAATATAACAATAGCAGGACACTAAGTAAGCACGGTTTACAGTACGCAGCCGAGGACACGGGATTAAAGCGGACGTGCCGTGTTCAGCCCTGCATGAATTACTCTGCCCTACTGCTTCAGCTCATCTACTAATGCACTAATTATCAGGGCTTGTTATTAGCCTCGGAGCAGAGAAAACAATATTTACAGGAAGACACAGGGATAAATGTGTGGGCTGTGCGTTTGCTTCAGGAATGCAGAAAACTATAAGTGGCAAATCAAGTGTTATATAATGACCTTAATAAGCCTGAAACCATTAGGAAGCCTGTGAATGTTTGTCCTGTTTGCATACAACACACGGCGTATTGCTAGAGAGCAGGGATTCAGATATGTTTGTCATTTCAGATGCAGTTTTGCTTAAATTGCAACTTAATCCAATCATGATCTGAAATTACAGTAGTGCTTGACTTGGACCACTTTGAGGGTCCATTTTTTTCTCCAAAGTCAATTCATTATTGATTCAGTTAAAGATTCGTTCATCTTCATTAAGAGCTCTATCCCACTTAGTGGACTTGGAATCAATCCCAGGAACACCACATGTAATGTACGGATACCATGATCATTAGGATTTTAGTTATAATGGAAAAGAAATGAACTTTTTAGTCATGTGTAGACAGAGGCAAGGGTAGCTCGGTTGTTACGGTGCTGGACTGCTTAAAAGGTCCTTAGGTTGAGCACCAGCAACACCACGATGACACAGTTGGTCTTTGGCCAATTTCCTTCACCCTCAACTGCTCAGATATGATCATGCGTTGAGCTGGCAACCCGACTGCTTATGGAACGTCCACTGAAACGTTGGATACGTCTCCAGGGATGGGGAGCCTTTCCTCACCCAATATGCCAATGACACATGGATGGACCTTAGCCAAACTCCCCCTTATCCATGTGTAGACGGGTCTCCAGTGGACATGTTGAAAAAAATAAATATATATAATAAATATAAATTAGAATGTTAATTCCCTGTTTTTTTTGTCCTTTTATCTATTTTTGGAAGCCAATTAGATTTGTCCTAATTTGACCACATAAGAAGAGCCCCTGAAACTGTGTGTTTGGAAGAGAAGTGAGTTGGGTTATCTGAGGGGTATTTGAGCTGGGGCATTAACAGACACACTGTAAGGGTTAACTTTACTCTGATTGCTATGAGACCTTTAATCCTGATGGGTACAAAGTGCTAACACTGAAAAACCCATAGGCATGGACATGGGGAGGACTTCTGAGACTCGGGACTTTAACCCAAGCACACTGTGAATCCAGAATGAATCTTACCTGTTGTTTTACAGGTCAGAGGTCAGGTAATGAAGGCTCTAAATTCACCATTCAGTCACAGGGTCCATGAGAGACCACTAGATTCCAGTAGAAATTTGGAATCCCAGTAGAAAACCATTCAACCAGTGACAGCCACATGTTGAACCAGGGCTTTCCAGATAACTCGTGTTGGGTCGCCTGGTTTAGAAATGGAGCTGTAGGAGAAACTGTTTTATTAATTTGTATTCCAAATTATGACCATTAGACTAATTATGATGTAACATTGTGTACACCACTATTTTTAAATGTTAGAAGGATTTCCATTAAACTAAGCATTCGATATGGATTACAATATACATATGTAATGCAACTTACTGAATATGTACAGAACCAAAACGCTGCATAAACAGAGCACTTGGATCCAGTCTTGTGTGCCCGAAAATCAGTGTCACATTATTTATGCCACGCATATAAAACAGTGGTTCGAATGTCGTAATGATTCCTAAATGATCAATCTGGGGCAGGAGGAAAATTTATAGGATCAAGTCAGGGTCGTTTGCTTAAACAGTTTTGGAACCGCTGCATTAAACCAGTGGGGTGTTTTATGTTGTGATATAAACCCTTATGGAAAACAAAACACTATTTCAACCCATTACAAAGCCTTTAGGGACAACCAGAAACCTCTAATAGTCCCCATAATTTTATTTTTCAGCAGGAGCGCCATTTCCTGACAGCTATCAGTGATCATAAATGTTGAGCTTCTGCACATCATGCTGGAATTTTAGTCTGTAAATCAATAAAAGATGCATGTCGTCATTGCATGGGCTATCATACTTGTAGAAATAAAAAAAAATAAATGACTTTTTGCTTGCATTTTATTCATTAGATCTTGACTGGGTGGTGATTTGCATTATTTGTGCAAAAGACACAATAAAAAGTCGAGAAAAAAGCTGAGAAAGTAGAAATATTCTATGGTCAGTTCTCCTATAAGCAATATTTTCTCCTTTTCCTGTTTATGTGCCATGACTTTTTTTTTTTTTAGATAAAGTGTCCATTAAGATATTTAATCAATACAAATCCATTAAGATGCTTCTAAGAACTAGCAATACATAAACAATCCTCTGTTCTGATTGGCCAGGAGGACTTGGTTAGTTGATTAGTAACAGTTTATGGAAATGGATTGGACGGAGTCTCCAGTATCAATGCTTTGTGGAACTTCAAGTTTCCTGACATCTGCAGAACCAAACTTTTTTGTCTTATACACGTGTAGATGGATGCAAGGGGCGTTCAAGTCAAACCAGGATTTGGCCATTGAAGTGGCTCAAAGCCCACTGTGGTCCTTCCTGAGAGCCTAGAACGCTTGATCCTTGAAAAGGGATGGATAACTTGTCACCATCTTGCAGAAGAGAGGCGTTTCTCAGTGGGAACTGTACACACCAGCACCACTTGCACATTACAGGAACTCATCTGGAAGCTATTTCACCATCTTCGGTCCATCAAAGGAATTCCTGGATACCGGCGTTTCGGACGTGAAGCAGGCAGTCTGATTATGGCTCCGACGTACTGAGAACTTTCTACCCTGATGATGTTGAAGCACTAGTAATACACTGGGATAAGTGCATTAGTGTAGTCGGGAATTATATAGAGAAATTGTTGTATTTTGTTATTCTGCACAATCAAAAGTCCCAGTTTGACTTGAACACGCATTGTAAAAATGAATTGAGAGATATGTATTTCAATTTAAGATTGGCTTATAGTGGAAAAGTGCTGAGGAATAGAAGAAATAAGACACTCCAGGACACAGTGATGCAGGTTATTTCTTATGCGTTATGTTGTGTGTGTGTGTTTGTGTGTGTGTGTGTGTGGTGGCATCTGTGTAAACCATGCACTCGGTCATGCCGTGCTGCGTCCTCATGATTCGGAGAGCATTTATCCCAGTGGATGCTGAAGCATTTATCTAGCTCGAATGGATTCCAGTTATTTCGGACTCTCCGGGCTGTGTGAGGTTCTTGATATGCAGCCATGAAGCACTCTTGAAGAGAACCGGATGCGGCGGACTGAGGCTGTGTGTCTGCTCATGGTTTATTCAGGAGTGTGTGTGTGTGTGTAACAGCCAACAGGGAGGCCTAAGTGCACATAATGTATACCAGGGCCTCCTCTACGCAGCCTCCACTCCGTTTGTCTTGTGGGTCCGTGACTGGACAAGTGCGGCTGTGATTCTGTGTGTGTGAGACTTTTGCTCATCGAGACTTTTTTTTTTATGTCTGTTTTAAGCTAAAATAATAAACCTTAGCCAATCCTCGAACTGACACTGTCAGACACTGTAGTTTTAACCACGCCTACTTAGTTACAATCTGAACATAGACGCAGACATGAGGATTTAAAGCACTACAGGTACAGATACGAGGACGGGTACTAAAGGTACTGATAGACTTAGCAGACGCCCCTATCCAGAGCGACTTACGTTTGAGCTACGCCCGACCTGGATGTACCTGGAGGTCAAGGAATCCAATAATCCACAGGAGGTTTGTGTCATATAATTAATCTGATTAATGTTAATGATTTTATTTTAAATAAATGAGTAAAGAAATTAAAACGTGAAGAGGACAACGCCCCAGCCATCTTTAGCTTGTTCATTTCTCCTGTTTGTTTGTCATTTCTCCTGATTTGGCCCAATACTCATGAACTTGTGTGTGTGGTTGTGTATGTGTGTGTTTTTGCACAGAAGTCGACTTATTACCGAGCGTCTGTTCTATTGAGCTGTGCTTCATTCCTAATTTCACAAAGCAATATGTGCCGAAATAAATTTAAAGCTCAGTGCATCGGGCAAAATCAATACTCACCATGAAGAACTCCATCTTTACTGTTTACTCTTTACAGCTGGAGATAAACACTGACCGTCGCATAATGGACTGTCTAGCCATGTTCCACTTCCTGTAGGGAAACGCGAAATCGTCTAAATCCTTCATTTAAAAATGAAATTCTTTTAACACACATTGGGGTAAAGCAGAAAGTCGGGGAAAGTTTCGCAAAACCATTTGGAGTTATCTGATGTAGCGCTTTCCAAAAAGTGATCTATCTATCTGTCTGTCTGTCTGTCCGTCCGTCTGTCCGTCTGTCCGTCCGTCTGTCCGTCTGTCCGTCTGTCCGTCTGTCTGTCCGTCTGTCTGTCTGTCTGTCCGTCTGTCTGTCTGTCCGTCTGTCTGTCATCAGGCAGTTGCATCATAAATATATAAAAAGTATATTCTAAGATATTCGAGTTCTAGGATTTGCTTTCATATAATAAGAATGACATTTAAGTCAAAACAAAACTTTCCATGAATTTTCTGTTGAATGAAGGTGTTAAAGCGATTGGCCTTTTGCGGAAGACTTCAAACACACAGCGGTGATGAGACTCTATCACCGGTTAAACATTTAACACGGTGCGAACATTTTAACGAATTTTCTACATCGTTGGATAACTTGTTGTGAAAGAGACGCGTCTGTCTGTGTGAACTGTACATACACTCGTTCACCAACACCACTCACACATCACGGGAACTCGGCTGGGAGTTATCGCCACACACCCCCCGTACAGTCCTGACCTCGCTCCAAGACATTTCAACATGTCTGGGACATTAAAGGAGTTCCTGGGAGGCCGGGGCTTGCAAAACATATTTGAAGTCATTACATTTTTTTTTTTAATGGATTCTTAATGAAACCAGATATTCATTCATAATTCAAATAAGATTGCAAACCATTTGGAATAATTAGATAGTGGTTTGTTTCTTGTTTTTGTTTGTTTATTTGTTTGTGGCTTCTAAAATGTGACCAGATCATTTCAGCTAATTCTTAATTCATTCTTTTTTATATTGTAACCACAACCACAACTATTACTGTTATTTTTATTTATTCGTTACCTAAATGAAGAAATGCTGGAGCAGAAAGTTCAAGAGATTCTTTTTTTTATTATTATTTTTATTTTTATTAAATCAGTGCATACTCATTTATTCATTTGTGTATTTCCACACACACTAGTGGTGTGTGTATGTGTGTTTGTGCTAGAGGCTAGAGATTTGCTAAATATACATTTTATTGCTCTATTTAGAAAAACAAAGAAGTCAAGCACTTTAGCACGACGTAAATATCACATCTGAGACCTGGAAGCGTTTCAGTTTCCATATTTCCATATTCCAGCTAAGTTCACTCACCCGTGCCAAAACAGAATGCTTCCTCTGTGTGTGTGTGTGTGCATGTGTGTGTGTGTGTGTGTTTCAGTACCCTAAATTAAACCAGCATAAACAGAAGCAAACGATGGATTAGAAACTCTCCTCCAGCTGAATTAATTATATTTTGCATTTCACAAAAAGTGGAGAAAAACAGCTCGATGTGCACTTTGTGAGGAGAATATGAATTCAAAAAATGTGAGCAAAGGATCAAAGAATGTGCACTGTAAAAAGAACAAAATATGAGTAGTGTAGGGTAAAATATGCATAGTATGAGAAATATTTTAAAAAGAACCTTAATTTACCATATTCTATAATTTTTATGTTATCAACATATAAAGCAATCAAAACTTTTCTTAAACTACAAACACCACCAGCACCACCAAACATCATCATCATCATCATCGTCATCAGTATGTTCATACAGAGAAAAAAATAATGTAATTATAATCAAAATAACTGAAGAATAGAAAACCAGAAATCATCACACCAGATAATCCTCCATTACAGGAGCGCCAGTTTGTGAATTCAGCGCTCGTTAAAAGTAGGAAAAGTACAGCACTAAACTTGGGAATGATTCATGAAGATTCTTCCCGCGTTCCTCCTCCTGCTGCAGTGATTTATTGCCTCTTTAAAAGCCCATATCTTGGTGATGCCACATCGAGCCTCGGCCTCATCTTGGGCCTGACAGATTGCATCCGTGATGATGACGGTGCTCTCAGACACACATGATGGTGCATTGCTTTCCGCAAAGCACTAACAACACTGTTTCCTTATCGCGCCGCTGCAGCGAAATGCGAAGCGTCTACTGCTGCGTAAATTGCATAACGCTCAGCGGAGGGCCTCCTGCCATCTCCCCGACCTGTTTAAAAACTCGCTGTGAAGCGCTCTGCGTTGCTACTGAATCTGTTCCACTTATGCAAATATTCTGGTGTGATTAGCACACTGATAATGCCGGTCTTAGCAGAACAGTGGAGGGGGGGGGATACAGAGGTGTGTGTGTGTATGTACTGTAGAAATGAAACCAAATCCATGCTGAAGGTCGATGCATTTGTCCCTCAGCATGAGAAGCAGAAATAGAAGCACAATGCAGCGTTCAGCAAAAAAAACCTGATTTGCAGATTTGACTTCAGTATGCAGCATGAAATAAAAACCCATAAAGCACTAATGCACGGGTGTGGGTGAGGGAGATAAACTTTAGCATCCTGGCTAAGCCACTTCTCCACTTCTCCACTTCCTGGACGTATGGAAAAAAAAGTCTTAATCGAGTTGCTGCCTACACATCTATAACGAAAATGGTCCGGAATTCGATTGTGGTCCTCGGATGTGAGCTGATGGTAAAGGTGAATCTGAGATTAATAGGATGACGGAAATGAATGAAGTTTAATGAACTGATAATAAAGATGGTGAAGAGTGAATAGTCATAGTGTGTAAGAGCAGTGCGATGAATCTCTTCTGGCTGGAGAGGAAAAGTTCGAAAGCACTAAAGGTCATCCTGGGCTGTGGATTTATTAAACTGACTGCTCAAAACACAGAGTACAGAGTACGATACAACTGGATGAGAGGCGTTATTCCACGATGTGCTGATAACAGACAGTAACAGCACTGTGATGTGTAACTCTATGTATGACTGGGCGTGGTCCAGATGTTGTCCAGTGGTTAATGACACTGCTTGTTCATGGCTAACGCTTAGCTACAAAGCTAGCTAGCTTCTAACACAAGGCTGAATCCCAGATCCCTCTCTAAGCCCTGATCAAGGGCACTACTTCATGTGTGGAACGAGGGATTGTACACCCTACATAGTGCACTAGCTTTTAAATTAATGCTATTTGGGATTCGACCTCAGAACCTGGAACCATGGAGCTGATATTCTAAAGTGTAATAAGTGTAAATACAGTAAATCTGGTCTGTACAGAAAATTCTCAGGACTGTCCATCACCTCCAGGGTTTATCCTCCTCAACTTTTGTCTACAGAGTACCGCTAAGAGTTTAACACCACTCTCACTTCCTGTTAATTACACTAAACTGTCGCTCGCTAACCGTCGGAGTTAGTTAGGTCCGCCAGAAGCATATAAGAAACAAATCATAATTTGTTGATAATAAATAGTGATTGTGGAAATGCTGTATAAAAGCAATATCACACTCGAGGTTGTGCTGTTGTACTGAATATCAGCACGGCTGTGTTATCTTATAATATCTTAATAAATAGAATCCTACAACTTGCCTGTTGTGCCCATGGTTTAAGTGGAAATAGGTGTCCAAGAATCATAAATAAATAAATAAATAAATAAATAAATCAGAGCGGACAGATGAATGCACACGGATCTTCGAGCCACTTTAATTTGCATCAACATTATTATTTTATTGACATTGCTCTCGTTCTCTTCATCTTTTGCGGGAATAGCTTTAATGCACAGTTATTTTATTACTGCAGACGTTTGACACCTAAGAAATGAAGATATTGGCTGTGAGTGGGATTTAAACCTGATTAATGCGGGCGGAGATGATATTACTCCGTCACCGCGGAGCGTGTTGGTTTAATAACGGCACAGCTTTAGACTGCCATACATTACACACCGCTGTCATGTTATATAATCAGGAGCGGCCTTATTGTCATACAACAGCGACAAATCACTCGGCTCGGCACCGCAAACCGTCCCGTACGAGCAGCTCGGAGCAGTACGGTACGTCTTCAGGTGAGCGGAAAACACTTGATAAAGTGCAAATTTATTCATATTGATGTCCTTTCTTGTTAAAGGTGACATTGAAAATAAATTGAGTTTGCTTTTCTATTAATTTGTTTGATGATGATGACGATAACGATTATATTGTTTATTATGCTTCCTCGGACAAACTCGGATGAGTGCTGCAGCAAGAAAGAAAAAAAAAAGAAATCTACCTGAACTGTGTTCAAGTCAAACTGGGACTTGTGCTGAAATTGCTCGTAAAAAAGAGTATAATAGTGGCTGAGATTTACCGAAGACCTCAAGTACCATTAAGCTTTCATCCTAGTCTCTGCCTTTGTTTAGTCAGGGGTCTGTCCGTACTTTTGACTTGTGTTCACTCTGAACTTCTGCCCAGATGAAGATGCTGTGTTCCTCCTCTTCATATTTTCACAGTACGCAGTCTGATTTGATTTGCTTGCTGTCATTATTTCGTGGACTACGTTCAGATCACTTTCACATACTTTTATCTGTTTATTAACGCAGCACATGCACACTGATGCTCGATACCGTACACCACACTGGTTCACCTTCATAAGTTTTTTTTTTTTTCTTTTTTTAATGAGTTTAATGAGTAAATGAGCATGAATTCATGTTTTCCTAATCATCATCATCATCATCATCATCATCATTATGATCATCATCATCACCACCATCATCATCGGTGTATTGGAAGTCAAAAAGACTAAATGCTTTTAGGCAAATAAAAGAGAAGAGGATGACGTTAAGGAAACATCTCAGCTTTATGGTTTATTTAGCCACCTGCAAACAATTAGCAAATAATAAACCCAGTAAACTACGGCTATACGTAGATTTTTTTTCTTTAAAAAAGACCTCAATTGAAAGCATTTGACCGTTTTTTTTTTTGTGCCGGTGGGGTTTACTAAACAGCTCCAGATTGTTTCCCTTTGGGAAACAGTGACATATTTTAGCTTGGCTCTGGTTCCTAACCATGGAATATAGGACAGTAAAAAGCAGCCAGACGTCCCTTTAATGTGAGTTAATCAGCACTCAGACGAGGTGTGGCTCATATTCAGATATCATTCAGAAGGTGTCAATTAACGTTCCATAACAGCAGCTGTGACAGTCATGCAGCTGCCTATCGCAGGTTTATATTAATATTAACACGCTTATTTTAAAATAGTATTATTTCTAGTGCAAAAGATCATTGACAGAAAAGTTCACAGTGATGATGATGAAGATAAACACGGTTCAGTCTTTGAGGAGGTGTTTATGTACCGTGTAAGGAAGGAGTCTCCAGTGGCAGGAGTTTATGATTCTTCGCAGTTTCTCGGTAACGTGACAAGCTGCGTTAACTTTAGCACAGCGAGGACGGTTCATAGCGGCTGTGATATATGTTTACTGGATGATCCATAATGTTAGAATTGGATAAACAGTGTACTTCGTGTTCTTTAAAAGGGAAAAAAAAATGCAATCATTTTCCAAACAATTTGGTAAAATAAGAAGGAAAACCTTTAGAAACTATTTATCATTGGGATAGTTAACTTTTTGTACAAGGATACAATCAAAATATGAGGGTGAGTCAAAAATTATCCGCACTTCTGTCTTATCAGCGCTTTCTGTTCGAGGCTTCTGTCCCCCCAGTCAGTAATGTGCAGGTGTGTGTGTGTGTGTGTGTGTGTGTGTTACATCAGTTCGTTTGTAACTGCGTGTGTGAGCAAAAACAGATGCTTCAGTTGTGATTTGTATGAAAGAAGAGCAGCGTGCAGAGATTCAGGTTTGTTTTTGTGGTCCGAGGGGGGACCTGGTGCCGAAACAACTCACAAAAGAGCATAAACAGGAGCGTTTGGATATCTGCTAACAAAACATGGAGGGATATTTTGAGGAATGTGAGGGTTTTATTAAAGGGAATGATTACTGGTGACGAGACACGGATTCATCACTACGAGCCTGAGAGTAAACGGCAGAGTATGAAACGGAAACATCCTCAAACACAGGCAGAGAAAAAGTTCAAAAGTCGACCATCAGCCGGAAAATTCATCAACGCTTACAGTTTTCTGGGATTCTCGAGGGCCAGAAGTATTGGAACATCATCAGGAAAAAGGTTTAACAATCAACCACGCTCGTTACAGTGAGACGCTCATTGAAGAGCTGGAAGACTAAACTGGATATACCCGAGGACTGATAAACCGAGAGCGTCATGATATTGCATGACTTTGCACGTCCACACACTTCTGTCCACACCGTCAACAGCGTCCTCCCTATAGTCCCGATCTCACTCCATCAGACTTCCACCTGTTTGCTCCCCTGAAAGCAGAACTATGAGGACGGTGTTCCATATCGAGTGGAATATGAAAGCTTGTAGACTGATATTGAAAAGCCAAGAGATTATGTTAAAAAATGTTTTAAAAGCCAGAGTGCAGATCATTTTGACTCTGCTTTATATTTGTCACTTATACTGTACATCCATACACAGTCTGGCATGCAGTGAGATGCTTACACGCCTGTCTGTGACCAAAAAACAGAAGGATTTCACTACAAATTAGAATATTGCACTAGAGAATAGCATTAAATTAAAGACAGAAATTGCAAAATAAATAAATAAATAAATAAATAAATAAAATAAAAAAAGCTGGAAATCGAGTTATAAAATACAATAGGATTAAACTAGAAATGTATTAGTTATTAGTTACAGTTACAGTGTAGCAACTCTGCTGATTAATTACACCATGATGTTGTTGATTATTTTCCTCCAGCGGGACCCCACACAGTGTGATTCCCCCTCATAAGACACGATTATAGATCTATTTCGCATTCCAAATGATATTTATCCATTAATGCTGTTTCATTACTGTAACTCTGTCGTTAATGGAAATCACCTCATTTGTTTGGAGATTTTCTCATTTTCCCAAGAAAATCGCCAGCTTTCATTTTCCGTAAACACTTTGCATGCTAATCGAGGCAGAACTCCGCGAGAAGCTTTTATGGAGTCGATCAGCACCGGATTAGCGACGGCTTGTCTGTGCTGTCGCGTTTTTGCCCCGCGGAAGCGTCATCTCTGACACTCGCGCAGACGGCGCACACAAACTCAGCTTTGATGTCAGTTGCCCGCGAGCTTCTGCTCAGTAATTTGCATTGCGCCGGATGCTAGCTCATGATGCTAATGCATGCGTTAGCTTACCTCTGAGACTCCGGCAGCGTTCTCTACGCGACCAGCCCGCTGCATCTGTAATGTCGTTTATGTTCATAAATATCACAAATCATTCACGATGACTTTTGCGGCCTGAGCGAGCGGAGGTGTGAGCCACAGCCCGGTCTGATTGTGTATCGACTCCGTCTGATTGGCGATGACGGAGGCGTGAGCGGTGTGCGAAAAAGCAATCAGAAAGAAAAAATAAATAATAAAAGCTTTAAAGAGGTGTAAAGACGGTATATAAACCGTTCCTTCCCCCAGGCCTAATTTGTGTGCAAACTTCATGATGAGTGGAAGAATATGAATAAACAATGAAGATTAATGAGCAGTGCATGTGTCCTAATGAGCTTCATATGCGACTAGAGAACGAGGGAATCGCTGGAGAGGGTCATTGGAGTGTTTATTATAGAGAACAGAAGAAAATAAAACTGGTATTGATGGAGAGATTCTTTCTGGGAGGGTTTTGTCTAACAAATGTTAATATGAAAAAATAAAAAATAATAAAAAAAAGAATGAAAAAATGGGAGAAGAAAATGAGATGTTTAAGATATTTTTGTTTTTTTTTACTTCATTTCATTATAAATGTCAAAAAAAATATTAAATGAAAATACAAAATCTAGTCTAAAACGTATTTATCATCCTTCATTTATTAAGTTTTTTTTTGTATTATAAAATTATTTTATTTCAAGAAACAGAAACAAATAAAGTGGACGGTAAATAAATAATAAATCCCCTTTATTAGGTATTTTCCTAATAATAAAAATTTTAAAAATAATTATAAATATAAAAAAAAAAAAAAAAAAATCCAATTAAATAATTTAAAAAATGTAAAAAAAAAAAATTCCAGCACACAAAAATAAATTGAGCCATATTCCACACAGGTATGTTTATTTATTGACTAAAAAACAGGATGTGAATTGTATCCAGCTGTGAAAGAGCAAACCTACAGGTTTGCTTAAGGTGTGTGTGTGTGTGTGTGTGTGTGTGTGTGTGTGTCCACTTGGGATTTGTGACATTCGCCTGCACAACGTGAACCTCTGTGATTGGACGAGCTCTCTGAGGGACACGCAGTCGCCACTGAGCAATTAACACCAAACGGCCGGCTCTAGACTCAGCCTCAGCCGCTTGTGTGTAAATGTGTTCTGCCATAACAGCCGGTTTCATTTCACACACAATGAAGTCTGCCATTAGACATGGGCTAGTCTGTAATAATGTCAAAATAATGTCTTTTTGTTTATAAAAAAAAAAATCCAAGTAAAATTATTTATTTAAAAATAAATGCACTTTTTTTTTTACACTGTTGTTGCCTTCGGACCAACATTTATATTTTTGGACAAAAATACAAATACTGTATATGGTCCGATTTATATGACCATATTTATCATAGAGTTGAGTTGAGGTGTGAATTTGAAGGCAAACCTAGAATACCAACCAAAGAATTTTTAAACACTCTTCCTAGGGGATTTATACAATCGTCTCCAAATCGGGCCTGTGCGATCTCAATAGATTGAGGATGCAAAATTGCGAGGATATTTTTAATATCTTAAACACGTCAGCTGTGACTAAGCTTTAAACTTATACTGAAAAGGGTTAAGTATTTTGTGTAACGACATATTAAGTGACATCATACAGTAGTTTGATGCTTTTTCCCCTCGTCCAGCATTTGGGGCATTTAAAGGTCTTGACATAAAATTCCCCCTTGTTTAAAATTATGTCATAATAGTATTGGTTTGGCCCCTTTAAATGCATGTGCCCACTGTGCCCGCTGTCTTTCTGGTGTGATGGCATTAGGTGCTTGGGCCCGCTCATCGTTGCTTGCAACTACATTATAATATTGTATTTGTAAGCATTTAATGATTTATATTATACTTTATAGTCTTCACAAGTTTTAAACCAGGAAAATCAACCAAGTCTATGCTTGACATGTGTTTTGCGATTCGTTATGACAAAGAATTATTTTCTACCATGTGAGGAATTTAGTTAATGTAACCTAGCCTGGTGCACAGGTTAGGCAAACCACGACGAAGACAAACGGAAGCAAACGGAAATAACACCACCTCAGGAGTGTCAGTAACATGCTAACTATGGCTACGTCACATTACAATTCCCATTGCTTCATTACGTTTTTTGGTTTGATCTGATTTGCATGTCTTGATGGCTCTGACTGTAATGCGGACACGTCTGTCCTCGGAAACAGGATGCACGAGCACATCGATATATCTTCGCTCGTACAATCTGGTTTAAAAGACGTCATGGGTTCATGCGTGGACTCATTTCAAACAATGGATGGAACAATGGATCAAACAATTTAGCTTGGGGTTTTGCTCTGGAGGACGGCAAGCAGTTAGTCGACTGTAAAGCCAGACGCCTCGCTTTAGATGTTTTAGCAGCTGCTATGAAATCCCCTGGAGCTGACGTCAGCGAGCACTTTATGCATGCAAAAAAAAAAGTGGCAAGAATTCACATCTGCAGATTCTCATTCAATTCACATACTGTGTATCGGATATGAATGCAATCCAGGACCTCGTTCGAAAGTGATTCAGATCTGATCTAGAAAATATCAGATTTGTGCGTTCAGACAGCCACCCCCCCTCACCCAAAAAAAAGTCTCCGTCACATCAGATAAAAAAATCAGAACTGAGACACTCAATTGAATCACAAGTGATTAGAGTCTCGTCGTGTGAGCAGGCGGAGGTATGGAACAGGAGTTAGAGATACACACCAATCACAGGACAGGGGCGGAGACAAGGGCAAAAACAAAATGCTGACTGTGATGGAAACGGGTAACTGCAAAAAAAAAAAAAAAAAAAAAAACTTGACTTTTGAGAATGACCTTTTTTATAAGATGCTCTGATGTACAATTCACTGATATAAACTAAGACAAAAAAACAATGAAGCTGTTATTGTCCTAAATGTCTAGACCTCTCTCTTTCACTCTCTCTCTTCCACTCTCTCTCCTTCATGCTCTCGCTCTCTTTTTCCACTCTTTCTCTCTCCCTCTCTCTCTCTCTCTCGCTCTCTGTCTCTTTCATTTGCTTCCTTCCTCTCTAAAGCGAAACATGGCCTCGTTTTTATCTCTGCACACTCTTTTTGCCTGAAAGTGTCTGATGTTTGACTTTCGCTGTCAGCCGGTTTTCTGCTGTCTCACGGCTTTATTCCCGCACGGACCATAAAACAGCAACTTCGTATCGTATCTCGTCGCTGCTGTCATAACCGATGCTGTGTTTTATCTTCAGGTTTACACACCAAAGACCAAGTACAGTACAGGATATCTTAGGTTTCAGGCACTATTCTCTCTGAAGCCTTATACAGTGGAGTGTTTTTTTTTTGTCTTCTTCATTCCAGATAACAATTTTAGTCCAACAGAACACCGTGTTAACGCTACAGCTGTATCTTTACATCCAAAAGAATCCCAGCTTTATTCGATGCAGTATAAAATATCAAGTGCTAATTTTTATGCATCTCAAATTAGACATTTGCTTTAAGAATGATGTCTGAAAGTTCTAATTAACTGAACTGACAGGATACAATGCATTAATTATACACAATAACGGCTGTCAAAAAATAATAACAATACAAGTGTCAGGAGTGGAAGTGTTGTAGGTGTCAGAATGAAATATTTGGTGTCGTAGCAGTTTGAAAAATGGAGCAAATGAAGCATGAAGGGAAAACTCAAACTCCAATTGGAACTCATTGTTTCCCTTGCTTGTTCTTGAACACACGTAAAAAATGTGTAATACAATTCTAGATAAACCTAATAATATGACCATTATCATTAGATACTAAACCAAGTTGCAGCAAGAAAACAGAAAAATTCAAATAATTAAACTTATGATATTACCAGGGTTTTGGATCTCATTTTTTACAGTCATTTTTATTAATTTAATTCAAATAATTCAGTTACAGAAGTTAGAGTTTTTATTCTTTTTACACTGCAATTGGATTTCCACTGTCACAAAAACCTTTTAACTAAACAATTAACTTTCTAATCGTTTGGTAGGGCACATTTTGAATTACTGTCCCCTTATTGAAAATGTGCTGAACCCAACCTGATTGGGCCATCTCTACCATTTGGCTGACGTGGTAAAGAAATTCAGACTGCTTTTACAATTGCTTTTTTCTAAGCCATAATAAATAAAGTCGATCTAATGGCCAAAAAACATTTTTATTCATTATTTAATGATACTCGTTGGATTTTATGAAGCTTTGTTGGACCATTAAAAGACATCTCAACCATTCGGTAGAGGCTGATATTGGGGTAAAGTTATCGTTGTCACAAGAAAAAAATATATATCGCAATGTAAACATTTCTGGTTATCTTTTTCTTGTAGTGACGTTAAATTGTTATATATCTTGCTTAAAAATCATAAGCAATTTGGGCAAATCATAAGCAATCATAAGCAATAAGATTTTTTTCCCACCAGACCACAATCTACTTTTGGGATTATATTAAGGTAACCTCAATGTGTGTAATTTTTAGCCTAATAATAAATAGATGTCTCATGAATAAACAGCTTGCCCAATTAGGCAATGGCTCCACCCCCTGATGCTGTTCTCAGATTACCTTGTTGCACTGTGTGGCTTCCATTAAGGAAAAGATATACTGGAAAGTAAACTAAGTTCCAGATGAAATTATAAAATAATCTGATATAATAGAAGGTGACGTAATAAAGTGAAATAATAATAATGGCACATACCGGGACGACGTTAAGGGAGCAGGTACTCATTATGCTGATCTCCATCTCATCTGCTTTGTGCAGCTGAAGTAAAGCTCAGCTCTGATACTATAACCGTTGGAAATGTAAATCAGTGCGCGGCGGCATGGAGATAAAAATATTGAAAGTAAATTGTAAAGCTGACTCGGTTCTGCGTCCAAAACCGTTCAGCATTCGCTTCTGCAACATGTTTAACATCTCTGTTCATTTCTGTCCCTGTAAACTGGTAAAATGTAACCAAAGAACACAGGGGCGCATCTCACGAGACCGTCAGCTGGTCTTCGACCTGAAAACCGCCGCCGCCGCTGCTATTTCGACCTATTTCGGTGTCTCTTTAATTAACATACATACGCGAGAAAGCTGTGGCAAGACCTGTGGGTGTTAAACATCAAGAGGAAATATCATGCATGAGTGAGCGTACGAAAGTAATAACAGAGAACGAATAAAAGAAATCTTTTTTTTTTTAATTCCTGTATTGTGTTTCTTAGAAACCCGCACCGCTCTCCTGCTGCTTTTCAGCAAAAACTAACTTTATTTTCTGTCTTTAAAGAAGTTTTGTTTCTTTCTGTATCTCTTGCAGGGAACAGAAGTGAACTCTTGTCCTCACGCTACAGCGACTGTGACAGCACATTTTGTTCTTATCTGGTAAGGCACTTTCCATCTTATCTCAGAGAGTCGATACAGGAGCGTAATGGGATGAAAAAAAAAAAGAAAGAAAAATAAAAGAAAGTGTTAAATGTGTGACGAAATCGAAGTGAAAGTTAAAGCTGAAAATAACAGATAAATGAAATGAATGAATTTGAAATAGAAGTTTTACCCGATCGTACCTGTGAATAAATCACTAAATCAGTTAATAAATAAATAGACAGTAATGCTCTACGGTATTATACGCACCTCATTACTCATTCATGTAGTTATTTATTCGTCCAATCATGTGAGCTCTGTGACCTTGCTGGAGTCAGACGGGTCGGTCTGAGTGTTTTAAAAACGGCTGAGCTCCAGGCTCCAAACAGAATGCTGAAATAAAAAAATCGAAAAAAAGGACAGAAAGGTGACATTAAGGCTTTGTTCACACGGGCGTTAAAATCGAGCGTTTTTTTTTTTTGCGTTTGTAGCGTCCGGTGAGCGCGGATCAAGCGGCGAGTGTTTTCTACACGTAGGAGTCAATGAGAGTGTTCACACGGGCTTTGGTGACGTGCGTTTGTCCGGCGGCGCGTTTATACGGCATTAAGAAAAGGTTGCATGCAGCTTTTTCTTGGCGTTCAAATCCCAATGAACGCAAGGAAAACGCTTCTAGTTCTTTTTCTGCGCGTTCATTTTACGCTTCGGAGGACCAGATATATCCCATGATCCTACATGCTATACAAAGGGAAATGCGGAAAAGGGCAAAATAAAAAAAAAATTATTGTTGAAAAACTTATTTCTTTATATACAACAAAAAAACTTCCTTTAATTCGAGGTTGTGCAGTCAGAGAGTGAACCCGGTAGCGGCAGGCTTTCATATCCAGTTCCTGACACACTGCCCCCACAGGTTAACACACAAACTACAATCTGCAGGCTGACGTTAGACAGAGACAAACGAACGCCGGTGTAGAAGTCAATCAAGCGCCGCTACAAAACGCAACATAAACGTCTAGGACGTTCAGAGCGCGTTCGTTTACCCAAAAACTTAACGCCCGTGTGAACAAGGCCTAACTAAGAAAAGCATCTCAGAACTTTGTCTTGGTCTTACATTTGGGTGGATTATCCAAAACAACACGATGTCCATCAAGAACCAATTCAGACTCTGTACAAACTCACCCTAAATGGACAGCTGTTCTTCAAACATCAGGCCACGCCCCTTTACCTGAATACAATGCTACCGCAGACTGACTTTCTTCTTCTCCTTCTTCTCCTGAGCAATGAGCAACAACTGCAATCTGACACCCATGAAATTTAAATACAGTAAATGTTAGCTACATTAGCCTAATAGCTGGGTGTAATGTAATGAGAGATTAATGAGAGAGTGTTTTTGGCTCAAGTATCCCTTTAAGAGTGAGATAAATATATATTCCAAAAAATAAATAAATAGACGTCCTTCATGTGTGTCATTTATGTGGAGCTCATTGTATAGGCAACTAGGACACGCAGCACTGACTCTAAGCAATGCAGTGTGTCCTTGACACCACCTACACACTCTCACTCTGTCTCTCTCTCTCTCACACACACACACACACACACACACACACACAGATATTAATAAGAGAGCAGATGAAAGCGGATGAATATTGGCTTAAAGGCAAAAACAAGAATGAGTTTCACTTCAGCCATCAAGCAGCGCCTTATTTACGTCAGGAAATGAAGACGTATCGCGCTCCCGGACCGAAGGCTATTTATTCACACGCAGCCATGCATTATGCTCATCATGGTGACTTACAATCACATTTGCCAACCTGAGCTTCCTCACGGCTGTTTTTCTGTCCTGACCTGTACAAGGTCATAATGTAATGCGCTTGGTACAGAGATTACGGATCCGCCAGAGCACATGGACGTCGTTATCAACCACACCAAATGGGTTTCATGAAGCGGGACTGGGAGGCGGCCTGTTAGCCGCGGTGGCACGACCGGGATCTGTCTCGATTAGGGATTTAAACCCAAAGTGGGTGTGGCCTAAACTGGATCTGTTGTCTAGAGAGGTTTTACTTTCACATAATCATTTCATTTAGTTCTGTTTTCCAAGATTGTTAACAAACAGCTTGATTGATTTAAACCAGGCAGTTATTGAGGATGATGTTTTACTTTCACATTAATGAGCATGGCCTTCATCATCTTCACATCTTGCAAACTTCATACCTGAACACTTGGCCAGGCACCTTATAACTTATTATTTATTACTTATAACTATTTATTTATTTATAACTGTCTAAAACACACTTTATTTAGTCAGATGTGTAGAAGGTCAGCCATCTTTAAATCATTTCTCGCTCTTTTTTTCGGGTGTAAATTTGAAGTTGTGCTGTTTGTGCCATTTTTAAAGGTGAACAAAAATAAAAGTAGAAAAAAAGAAAGACAAAGATCCAAAATACAAGTTCTAATTGTATTTGTTACATGTACAGGCATACACAAAACATTATACAGTAGATGATGTTAAAATGATGGATGATACTTTGCTGCCTGTAGTATTTTCTTTATAAAGCTTATTATTACAGTATTATTTTTATATCATTTATATAATATTCACAAACCTTCTCCTCCAACCTGACTTCAGATTTCACCAGTTATGCACAGTAAGCGCTTAACGTTTTATTGTTAATCTTTAAGCAGTTTATCTTTATTCGAGAAACTTATATTAAATAATTGACTCTTTATTACTATTTATGTGAAATATCTCTAACAGATCATTTGTAGAAGCATACAGTATGTAGTATACAAAAAGAAAAGAAAACCTCTGGGTGTTAAAGTACTTTATGACATGATGATATTCCTGCACGATTAATCATAAAAAAAGGTTAATATGGACCTGTGCGATTATTTAATCAGAAAAGGCTGCAATTTATTACAGGTAATTTATGGATAGTCGGGGATTTCTCAGTAGTTTAAGTATTTATTTAATTTTTTAATACTGTATATAATTTTAAGTTGATAAATAAATATTGGCAAACCTTTTTTTTCAATTATTTGCTGTTAGCTTAGATAAATATGTTTGATTTTTCTGGGTAATGACATTTAAACACCACCACCTGCTGGACTGGAGGACTCGTGCTACAACACTGCAGACACTTTATATTCGCCTTATATTTTTAAACACTTTGTATTTGCCTTATAGTTGTTTGGAGTTGTGTCTAACTATTAGATTGTAAAGACACTTAATATATACAATGGGATTAAACCTTTTTTTTTCTTTTAACGTAGGAAAAAAAACACCAATTTTTATTTATTTATTTATTTATTTATTATTATTATTATTATTATTATTATTATTATTATTATTATTATTTTTACACATATTACACCATCTCCATTGCTGCACTCTATCCTCAGCTGATTTTATGGTGAACATCTTGGCAGCTCTGCAACGTGTTACAACATCTCATGATACACAAAGCACGTCAGATTGATAGGGCAAAGCCGTGGGTGACTGTTAATGGATACGGGGCGAAGTCGGTATTGTGACTAATCCCGGTCATTGTACTTGGGCAGATAAGAGAACAGCGCGAAAGCGAGCCAGAGCTTTTGTCTCGCGGTGTCAGGATCCCGCTGAACGGCTGGCCAATTTCTGCAAATTATTTCTGGATCTCACGTTCTGTATTGGAAAAGAAAAAAGCGGCTGATTCTACAATAGAGTGGGTGATCTTGGCAAAGCCTGGGTGGGCTACGGGATAGATGATGGACGGGGATATAAATCTAACAGCCGCACAGAGACGTTGTTTTAATATGTTTTAATATCGGCATTTGGGAGAGACATAACGTCATAAAATAAAATTAATGGAATGAAGCAGGTAATAAAGTCTAATATTTGTTACAGACAAGCAGCACTTAGATGAGGTTTCTAAGAAAAATAAATGGTCTCTTAATAATAATAATAATAATAACAACAACAATAATAATAATAACAATAATAATAATTAATAAGTAATGGATGTAAGCAAGCAGTCGGATACACTTACAAGCAGCGGTATATTTTGTGTTCGGAGAAGTCGTGTTTGCATGTGGAATCCTTTCTGTCGGAGATATGGAGCTACTAATGGGCGGACATTATTAATAATGCAAGCATTCAACCCAAGATTGGTGCAATTTAACAAGAGCGGCGCTCTCTGAAGGCCAACTTCAAATGTAAGGAGTAAGATGAAATTGTCTTTGGTGTTGCATGTTAGAACATGCTGCGCATCAGCAGATGAAAATCGAAGAGTTCAGTCATTTATTTTTATTTTTTGTTTTTTTGGTGGTAGAGTTTAGCGAGGAGTTCACAAATCATACATAGGTGCGATCGCAGTAAAACTAAATGATGCAGAGAATAAAACACTGTATGCCATACTCTAATAGGAATGTAATAAATACTGAGGTGGAGTGACAGTCACTACTTTAAAGTGCATAATTTTTCCCCTAACAGTTTCATTTCTCTTATACAACCCAATCTGATCCAACTATTTTACTAACAGAAGATCATTTTGGTATATATTTAAAGGCGTTTTTGGCGGTTGTTCCCGGGTATTCTTCCCAATTTAGTGGTAGCCGATTTCCAACCATCATTAAGGCACTTCCACATCACGGGCAGGGAGAGTGAAGACTATCTAGTGTTTCCTCCGAGCCACATGACACCACCAACTGCATCACATCACAGACTGTGATTGGCTGTAGTGCCGTGGTTTATGTGATATCCCTCCCCTCTGAGAGGGCTCGGCCAATGTACAGCATCACCTGGGATTCAAACTCATGATTTCCTAACGATAGAGCGAGCACTTTACCGCTGCGCCACTCAACGGTTCTACTTTGAGTTATTTTAATGTTGTGTAATCAGTCACGGTGGTGGTATTGGTGTAATAAACACGTCCTGCGTACATTAACTTGTATCTGCTCAGTGCTGCCTCCTTTCCATTGACAGTTGTAGTAGAAGGGTGCCAATACTTTTATTCTTGTAGACCTACAAAGCAATCTATAGTAGCTGGACATCAAAACGAATGAATGGATGCTGAAGCAGATCGGAATGCATTTCATATGGTTTGTAGAGTATTTTTATTTTGCCGCGGGTTCCTCAGGGGTTCTTTGGATCTTCAGTGGTTCTTGGGTTCCTACAGGAGATCTGTTTGGGATTCTAAGTAATAAAGAATCCATTAAGCAAAGGGAGTTCTAAGTGGACATGGCTTGCCTAGAGATAGAACCAGAATCAGAAATACTGTCGGGCTCGAGAGGCTTTTTTTAATAACCCATAAACAATCAATTTTATGTTTAAACATTTAATGAAATAAACTTCATCTTCTCCTGCAAGTTCAACTCACTGGCAATCCCCCAAAACAAAACCATTTTCATTTTATGTGAAGTGGAAATAATTTAAATGATCAATTTGTCTATTTAAATCATTCCACCATCGTCTAATCTCTATCCTCCGGGAGTGCCTCTGAAGCTTATTTCCAAATTCCACTTCTTTCTCACTTTCGAACCCTTAGACAACTACAGACGATCTCACTGGCACCGTATCGACGCAGAAGCTCCTCCAGACTCCCAGCGTAGTAAAAATACATCCCCGCGACACCCTGATCACCTTTTCTTCAGGCGGATGGTATTTTTAGATCGCGCTGCACCGCTCCAGGCGCCCCGTTCTAGACTCCTGGTTCTAAAAATCGTCTGTATCACAACGTACATGACACTTCTGTCGAAAGACGTGGTCTAGAAGGTCAGTCTCAAAGGAGTCGTGATCACTTGGAGGGGATGGTGGGGAGTGAGGGGGGGTCGTCAGAGGGGAGATATGCTGTAATTCCTGCTTGAGACAAAGGGAGAGAAAAAGAGACAGAACACGAGAAACTGAAAAAAAAAAACTCTGAGCTCTCATCGTCGCTGCGCAAACCCTGATGGATTGTGTGTCTTCCTGCCAACGAAGCTTTCTGACACTTATTTATTATCACGTCCTGCTGCTTGTCAGCTCCTAAGGTCATATCCTTTGGCGTCTTCATACAAGCTACACAGACGGGAAAAGTCAAAGCCAGCACTCGTCTAATCTGAGGAAAAGGTGGATTTTGTTTCATTTTTTTGGTAGACAAATGTCCGAGCTCAAGAGCAGAAGTACCAGGATAAGCTGCAGGGATTATGGGACGGCTTCTTTTTTTACCGCTTTAACTATTCACTCTCGATGTCCTTTGTAATAAAGTGTACGAGCCAAAGTGGCCACAGAGTCCAAGGAGAATTGAGTGCAAGAAAGCAAGCCTGGTCCATCAGTCACTGTAGACACACTTTGCCCAGGGACAACAACAAAAAAAAAAAGAAAAGAAAAAAAGAAAAAAAGTAAATGGCCTCGGGTGAACGAGTTAAGCTGCAGAAGTTTATCTTGCTCGTTAGCATGCTAAACTCTAAGAGTGAATATTTCATTTAAAACATACTGTAAATCCCCTACATGTTTATCGTTCTATAGAATTATTCTATAATTTGCGTGCAAATCATGTGTTGTATTACGTATTGTATGTGCATTATTAACATATTTATATTGTGCAGTACAATAATGTAACTATTTAGGTCCCCAGGCACTTTATGTCGCCATAGTGTGTGAGGGCGCTATTGTTTTTTTAAGGAATATATATATATATATATATATATATATATATATATATATATATAAATATATATATAAGGATATATATATATATATATATATATATATATATATATATAAGGATATATATATATATATATATATATATATATATATATATATATAATTCACTTCCATTCACTTATATATATATATATATATATATATATATATATATATATATATATATTATTATTGGCTTTTTATGGGTCTTAACATAATAGAATCTGTTGCCATTAGGATGTCCGAGATTTCGTCATTGGCTCAACTCAACAGAAAGTCAGTTATTTTGGTTGTTTGCAAATTTTGACTCTTTCTAGGAAATTTATACGATCGGCATCAAACTATGCCGATGTGATCTCAAGACATTGAGGATACGAAAGTATAAATGGATTTCTGATATTGCAAACAGGTCAGCCATGACAGTGCCTTAAACTTATGCCAAAAAGTGGTCAATAACTTTCTATGTGACTTTATATTGAGTGACATCACGTAGAGTCTAGACCTGAGCAACTCCAGATCATGACACTGCCTCCAGAGGCTTGTACAGTGGACACTATGCATGATGGGTGTTTCCCACTGCAACTTCAGCAAGCGTTTAGGTGATCTCCCATCACACTCACTCTTATACCTGTGAACTGATGAGACTCAGTATTTCAAGGGGAGGAGCTTACTTACAGCAAAGAAAACCACAGTCAGAGCTGCTGTTCTATAACACTAATCAACACCTTTATGACCAAAACAATGTTTGAGACGCTAAGCTAAACTGGCGTCATGATTGTTCAGTTAGCCGCGTATTAGCTTGCCGTGAGACAATGTGTTTTAGACAGTGCTACAATAAGCAAACGAGTCTCATCGTTAATGCCCACTTAAGCGAGGCCGTCTGCATCGCCAAATGTCATCTTCATCCCATCAGGCCTCGGTGCCGCAGGAAAGCCGTTCTAAACTTGGTGTGTGTGGTGACATTTATGAGGATATTAGAGAACTTGCTCTTGGCGAGGCTGCAGATCACAGCGGACATGTTGTGAACCAATAAACTGCAACGCGCATATGAAGGGTGGGGGAAAATGGAGCTAAAGCGACGATAGCAATCACTATTCAGGGCTCAAAGCACGGATTCGGAAATGTGTTAATCACTGGATCAGAGCTAACTCCAGAATTATTGGCATCCTTCAAGATACTGTGCAAAATGGCTTCATGTACCTAAATATTTATTGTGTAAATGATGTAATTAATGTAAAAAAATCAATTAGAAAAAAGTAAATGAATCATGTGGAAAAACACTGTGAATAAAGCAAAGGAATCAGATCAAAAAAGCACATAAAATTAATGATTCATGTGGAGGAAAAACAAAAATCATCAGTGAAATCATGAACCAAGTGGAAGTAAATGATTTATATGAAAAAAAAAATCACACATGGAAATACGATCCAATCAGTCAAACGACTGAGTAGTCTGTGATTAATCTCGATTTAAAAACGTTTAGGTTTAGGCTTACTTGTAGTATAAACATGTAGTGTTGGAATAAAGAAATGCATGACAAACAGGTTAGAGGAAACAGATTGTTCAATTTATCATATTTCAAACATTAACATTATTAATAACATTATTAATAACATTATTATAAGTTAAAAACTCTCGAATCATGGCGAGTGTCTCAACTCTCGAGTCTCAACACTCGGCAGGGCTCTCACACGAACGGTAACACCCGAGAGCCTTAGCCGCCCGAGTCACCGCTCCCACATCTTACGTCTAATGTATTCCTGTAAAAACAGATCCTCTTAAAGGGAGCCCGAGCACACAAATTTTAGTTTTATCCAAAAAATCCACCTGGAAGCTTTTCATAATGAAACGTGTGGTTCCACAGACCTGGAGATGTTTCCTTACTCACCTTATTGTCTGTGTTAAACGTAACGTCTCACATTCAGCTGGGTAACGCACTGCGATTATGGGAAGCCATCAGGGACAAACTTGGTCAAATTATTAATTTGTGTTAAAAAATAGTAATGCGTTACAATTTATAGATGAATCAAATCTGTTAAATAAATTAATCAACTAGAAGAATCTCATAAAAAGAAAATAATTAAAGCATCAAAAATTTATAAAAAAGGTATAAAATTAAGTGAATCTTAAAAATCATAGATAAAAAACTAAATCATGTAAATAAATCTTATTTAAAAAAAGATTTGATTTGACAAGTCATAAAGAGAAAATAAACTAATCATGTTGTACAGTCACACTTAAAAATAAATAAATCGTCTGAAGAATTCATGTAAGAAAACAATTAAATTAAGTTAGAGAATCATGTGAAAGCTAATGAATATTAAAGACACTTTGTGTTTTAATAAATATGTTCTTATAAAACAAAATTAATCATTTCTGATTTTTTTTTTATTGTTTTATTTTATACATTTGATTTTGTGCTTATTTTCATGATTTTATAATAATTTTGTATTTTCACTAATATTAAAAAAGATGACAAGTAAATGTGATGGCTCAACAGAAACAGGATTAAGGACTAGCAGGATGTAATGTAAGAAAAACAAAAAAAAAGTGCAGTGTGTCACGGTGAGCTGGAAAAAATGGCGCTTTCATAAAGCAGCTGAGGCATGGAGAACTTGTGCTCGTAGCTAAGCAGCCTAGCGAGAGGAGAGAGAAAGAAAGAGAGAGAGAGAGAGAGACGATGTGAGACCGTCGACGTCTCAGAGCATAAGGATTAAACGTTTCTTCTACAGAGGGACTGCGAGACATGAGACGTCTTCACGCCACGTTAGAGAATGTGAAAGTGAGGAGCAAACAAACTTCTAAACAAGCAATCTGCTGAACACACACACACACACACATACATCGTCTGTCTGTCCTGAGGGAAGCCAGTGGTGTGTGGAGAAAAGCTTCGTCAGTTTTGACTCGTTTGAACCGCCTGAGTCTCAAAACACACACCGCGCATTCATCAGGGAATAAACGTCAGCCGAGTCTAAATGAAGACTGGATAATTCATCTAATCCGATCATCCGATCGCTGCTATTGTTCACATCTCCTCACTTCTCTTCCTGCTGTTAAGGGTCGAAGGAAGGACAGAGGGAAGGAAAATAAGAAAAAAAAGAAAGAAAGAAAGAAAGAAAGGCAAGAGGAAAGATGAAAAGAAAACTGAAAAAAAGGTCAGAGGAAGGGAAGGAAGGAAAGAAAAAAGGAAGAAAATAGGAAGAAAGGAAGGAAAACAAGAAAAAAGACAAAGAAGGAAGGAAGGGAAGAAAACAAAAAAGAAAGGAGGAAGAAAAACAAGAGAAAAGGAAGGAAGACAAGAAATTAAGTAAAAAAGAAAGAAAAAGTTGGAAGGGAGATAATCAAGAAAAAGAAAGAAAAGAGGAAAGAATGAAAGAAAAAAAGAAAGGTGAAGGGAAGGAACGAACGAAAAGATGAAGGAAGGAAGGAAAACAAGAAAGAAAGAAAAGAAGAAAAGATAAAGAAAAGAGAGAAAAAGAGAGAAATAAAAAAGGAAGAAATATAAGAAAGAAAATAAGAAAGAAAGAATTAAGTAAGGAATGAAAACAAGCAAAAAAGATTGAAAAAAGAAGAAAAGAAAGAAAACTGGAATGAAAGAAAGTAAGAAAGAAGGAATTTATTTAATTGATTTAATTTTACATTTATTTAGAATTGCATCAAATTTTTGAAATGTTTTAAAATATACTGTAAATGACATCATGGTCTCTGTCTAGCATTAACAGACCTACTAACCTCGAGAAATAACCATTTTACAACCATCCCTACCTTCTGCATAAGGATTGGCTACAATAATTCAGTCTGATCTCTGATTGGTTAGATCCTCAGAGGTAAACCAATCCTAGAGCAGGAAGGGCGGGACTTAAACACAGCGTGTGTGTTTTGAGCGCCGTTCAGCTCCCTGTCATGTTATGGTGGATCTGCTCTTTCAGATGCTCTTTTGTAAAGCTCTGGGATGAGCTGCTTCCAGCTACAAATAATATCACACTGAGAGTGAGGAGGAGTTATTTATTTAACGATGGTATTTAAGAACAGGATCTTAATCATGAAAGCAATAAAAGGGATAAAAAAAGAGAGCTTTAAAAGACTGTGGGCTTAGAAGGATCCTCTTCTACAGTACGTCTACACCTCACTCTCACTTATTCTCTATAGCGCTTATCATGTACAGGGTCACGGGAGACCTGGAGGGTATCCCAGGGGACTCGGGGCAGGAGGCAGGGTTCACCCTGGACCGGGTGCCAATCTGTCCCAGGGGACACATTATGGACAATTTGAGAGTGCCAATTAGCCCTCTTTGTATTGTTGGAGAAACGCAGAGTACCCAGAGGAAGAACACAACTTCAACTGTGGAGGTGCGAGGCCACGGTGCTGATCATTACGCCACGGTGCCGCCCAATCTACCCATGTTTTTCCGAAAATATCTTTTCATCCAGGAATCTGAGACATGAAAAATTCACCCAGTACAAATTCACTTGAGACCCTAATATACCAAAACCGTTTTTACTCACCCCTGAAACGTAATGCTTTTCGCCGCACCTGTACCTCCTGTCACACTGCCAGAGGTTTGTATCCTCTGATCCTTCTGATTTTTATTAGCCATGGCTTTGCTGTCCAATATGGCGGCGCAGCTCGAGCACTGGCACTGACGGAGATACGCATGTTCACTCCTTTCTCTTTAATCAGGTTAGCGCTTGAATCAGTGGATCAGTTTGGGTAATGACCCGGATTTGCTCCTCTTTCATTCAGCAGATTAGTTGAGTCAGTGAGTTCAGGGAATCCTGTTCAAGCTCATTTAGTCCGAGCTGAGGATTTCGAGTCTTTCTTTCCCTGCATGCAACAGCGATTCTTATGCAAAAGATTTCTTTTCAACAACTGAACATTCAGTTCAAATGACTCGACTCAGTCTTAAGATTTATTGGAAATAAATTCTGAAATGTTCCTGCTTGAAACAAACCCCTCTGATAGCGTTGTTTATTTTATATTCTCCGGCTCGCATTTTAAACTTCATTGCAATGCAAATATTTCTAAAGAAATCACACTGAGGAATAAAGTCACGTACTTCATCTCTCTGCTCTCTCTCTCGAAACGTTTTCTTTCTCCATTAACTTTTTTTTTTTCCATATTTGAGAAAGTCAGCAGTGCAGCTGATTGAAGCAGCGATGCTTTCCG